>NW_027368354.1:0-50487 GCF_046119375.1 Phyllobates terribilis | reverse complement strand
ATTTAATGTTGCCTAGAAATTGACCTTTGATAGTTTCAAGGTTAGATTTAGAGGTAAGGGTTGTTAGGACTACTTGGACTAAGTAGCTAAATAGGAACAAGGATTAGGGAAACTAGACGATATATAGGCAATAGGAGAGAACCCGAATAGAAGAAGTCTAGGATCATTTAATAATTTGCTAGTTAGTTTCATCATTTCCCCCTTTGGTTAGAGCCATTTGAACTTAATACCATAAGAATTTATCTCATTTGATTCTCTGTGGGATTCAACCTCTAGTTACCGCTTTACTTTTGTAGACTAGTTAGAAGGGAAATTACTTTGACAACGGCAGAACGACCATTTTGGTCTTTGTCAAATTTGGCGCCGTTGTCGGGGAATCAAATTTCTTTTCTTGCGGTATTAATTTAATTGACTCCTGTGCAGACTAGTGTATGGTCAATACCCGTGCTAATAACAATTCACTTGTTGAGCCCATTCCAGATATTAAGAGTATTGTTACACGGAATACAAGAGAAAGAACATCAGAGATGATGAATGACCAGGACAACCAGCAGACCCCTGAGCAAGTGCAGGGGAATCAACTATTGATGAATCAATTCATAGAGGCCTATTCTCAACAGAACAACAATGCCAAAAATAGGACACTGCAGAAGCGCACAACTCCCAATCTGACGCAGTTGCCCCAAGCGGTGGTCCTACCACCACTTGCTCAAGGAGTCACCTTTGAACTCAATTCCGGGGTGATTAACTTGCTTCCGACATTCCACGGTCTACCGGCAGAGTACCCCATCATGCACTTGAAGCAGTTTCACGATATATGCACGACCATGAAGCCGGTCAATGTGCCGGAAGAACAAATAAAGGTGAGGGCGTTCGGTTTTACGCTAAAGGACGCCGCTAAAGCTTGGTATTGTCACCTCCTGACAGGAACTATAGACAGTTGGGAGAAACTACATCGGGAGTTCTGGAACCCATACTTCCCAGTGAAGTAGGAAAATTCCCTGAAGAGGGAGATAGCGCAAGTGGAGAAAAGAGATGAGGAGTCGATGTATCACTATCTAGAGGGGTTTAAGGGGCTATGTGCTAGTTGTCCATATCATGGCTACGAGCACTAGGATTTGGTACTATTTCTCACTCATGGGATATTGACTACAGAGAGGAGGATGATCGACACTGCTTGCGGAGGGAGCATCCTCAACATGACCCCGGAAGATGCTATGGAGAAGTTACATAGTATGGATTAGAGTACAAGGTGTTTTGGTAGGACTTACACGAAAAGGAGGATGAACGTTGCGAGTTCAAGTACGGAAGGAGCAGGTTTAGCGGGCAAGATAGCGGATGCTCGCGAGTCTACTACCCAAGAGCGAGCAGTAGCCCGTGCGAGTTTGAAGTATTTGTGCTAGTTCAGGCCATCATTCAGACCAGTGTCCCGAGTTGCAGGACGATACAATTGAAGAGGTGAATGCGATAGCAGGATATAGACCTCCTCGACCATGGGAACATCAACAGCAATATAATTACCAGCCCAGATTCAGAGAGCAGCAAGAACAAAGGTGGAGGCCCCGCGACCAACAACAGAGCTCAAGAGTTCCCATTTTAGAACTGATCAAGGAGATTAAAAATAATCTCACCACCCTCGCATCCAATGCCTAGAAAATCGATGCTAGAATCAAGAATTTGGAAGTGCAAATGGGGCAAGTAGTGTAGACGGTTACAACACTGGCTGAAAATCAATCGAATTCACTACCAGCGTAGATGTTGGTAAACCCGGGCTAAATTTCTGTTAACCAGAACCTTAAGAACGTCAGCGCGATGGCACTAAGAAGTGGGAGAAACTCGGAGGAGAAACCAGCCCAAGAAGAGATAAGTGAATGAGATTCATCAGAGACGCTCCCGCGTCAAGAGCAATGCGCCCGCGTCTACAACGTTTTAGAGAGGCGAGACCCCGCCATGGGTCTGCAAACCAGGACGACCGCGCCTCACCCATGTGCCACCGCTCAGTTAAGGAGGGGGTTTCTGGAAAGTTGGCACGACCACGCCCTATTGCGCAACCGCGACCTATTGCACGACCAGCACCTGAATCTGAAGACCGGCATGACAGTGCCCCCCTAGTGCGCGGCTGCGCCCCTCTCATTGCTGAACCTGAGACCCCTCCAAGGTTGAATGCTGATGATACCGACCCGATAGAGGAGGAAGAGGAGCTTGATGATCCGAGAGGTGACTTTAAACTCCTGTAGAGAAATTATGTACATCCTAACTTCCCTACACTCTATTCGGAGAAAGCCCGACCCCTTCCCAGAGGCACTAAGATACACAAGAAGTTCGATGGACGACAAGGAGTTATTTGAGATCTTTAGCAAGTGTCGAGTCAACATCCCACTGTTACAGCTAATCAGGGGCACATTAAGGTACGCGAAGTTTCTTAAGGAAGAAGGTAAAGGGAACAAACAAGGTAACAACTAGAGAGAGAGTGTCTGCCATCTACCAGAGACGCATGCATACCAAATTCAGCGATCCAGGTATGGTGACTATCCCTTGTTGTATCTGCAAAACTGATTTTGATAGATCCATGCTGGACTTAGGAGCAGCCATTATTGTCATTCCTCACTCCCTTTGAATGAAAGTAGGATTAGGCCCCTTGAATAAAAATGATATATTAGTATAATTAACTGATAGGTCTATTGTGCATCCAAGGGTGTTGTGGAAAATGTGCTAGTTAAGGTTGATAGATTAGTCTTCCCCACGAACTTTTATGTACTTGATATGGAGTGTGATAAGGAGGATGCACCTATACTTCTAGGAAGACCTTTTATGAGGACATTGGGTACCAAAGTAGACCTAGGGAATGGGACCTTGTCTTCGGAGTTCAATGGTGATGTAGTGAGTTTTGATATTTATGAAACTGATGGAGAGTCTGGTATTGAGTTAGCTGGTGTTTTTTCTACTAATGTAGTTAATCCCAAAAGGGATATAGACAGGTTGGAGATGTCTTTGGCCGATGGTCGCCCTATGCTGATGTTAGAGAGAGACAACACTCCTTCTCTTCCCCCTATTCTACATGTACCTAGAGTGACGTGTGTGTTACCTCCAACACACTATATAGATCTGAAGAGAGGGTACGAAAAGGGGCCCGTAAAGAAGAAAGGAACTATACAGTATTGGATCAGAAGGATGAGCTGGCCCTAAGGAGGGATAGCGCAGGTTGATATGAGAGCAAGACGTCGGGCCTAGGACGTTAACCAAAGGAGTTGTTTGGGAGGCAACCCGTCATGAGATTATTTTCTTACTTACACTTAAGTTTAGGGGAGGGGATTTATTTCACCTATTGCAATAGTAGCTTTTGAAATTGTTGAGTTATTTTTTGAATTTTTAGAGTCGGTATTCATATTCCTCTCCCCCCCCCCAGTTTCATACTGTGTAAACTTCTATAAGGATGCATGATCTTCTAATCTTTTACTATGTTTTAGATGTTAATATTTCAAGTTTACATGATGAGGATATGTTTGATCAAGTAGAGGACTTTGACTTGAGCATGTGGATTATGATTAGGATGCATAGGGACCGATACTAAGATTGCATGTTCACCTTCTCTTCTCTAGTTTGTCATTATGTCATAATAAATTGTTTTTGTCCTTTTGCATCAAAAAATTAATGAAAATGAAAGAGAAAATAAAAAGGTAGTGAACTCCAAGTGAATCAAGCCAGAAAAGCACGCGATCTCCGTGGTGTGAAAGATCACTCCGTATTCGATCCTCAATGGATAAATAAGCAAAAGAGTCGTATTACTTGGCCCGCACTATAAGAGGACGGTGACAATACCCAACAAAGTGAAAATAAAGTGCAAAATGTGTGAATAGGATGAAATTAGGAGCAATAAAAGTGCATGTGATATGACTTAAGTGGAGTTGTAGTTTTTGTTTGCTTTCGATGGTGTTGGAACTCGTGTAGAAATTGTCATAAGTAGGAAACATGTTATGACAAGAATTAGTCGCTTATTTGATCTTCCTTTATTTGCATTGATATACTACTTGGATAGAGACATCTTATAGTTTGAGGATTCATGTTCATGTATTTGCATAGAGTGAACATAGTTCGAATTTGGGGAAATTCTGATGCCATTATTGGGACAGTTAGAGTCTAGTAAAGTTTGCATTACTTTTAGAATATTTCTAGTAGAGTCGGAGTCTACACCCATCGCTTTTGATGATTGTAGGTACTTAGATATAGAGTGTTGATTCGACGACCAGTATTGTCAAGGCTTCCTTACTTGTTGAGATCGATGTGGAGTTAGCAACAACTTACTAGATGACGAGCAAGGTTCAAGTGTGGGGTGTTTGATAAGCAGGGTCTTATACAGCGTAGCAAGTGGTCGTTAGCATCAATTACGAGTGATTTACCATGTTTATGACGCGTATTACCATGATCCGGACCGAGTTAAGTAAAGGCATTAAACACAAGAATTACGGGCATTTGATGAATAGATTGCCAAGGGTACTAAGTTGGAGCCACGCACACAGGAGGGTAGCCGCGCAGCACCGTAGGAGCATAGGTGCGACCACGCCTTGGCGTGCGTGACCGTGCCACTGGTCGCAGAGAAAAGTCAAGAACTCGGCCAGACGTGAGGGGCCGACACACACGTAACCGCGCTTGTGTCGAGCCAAGAAACCTCTAAAACCCTAATTCACTTGGAGCTTCATGTGGCCTTTGTGCTGCTTTTCAGATGGAGTTTGGGTTGATTAGTTTAATGTTAGGTTTTCTCATTAGGTTAATAAATAGATGAGAGCTTTGCCTCCATCTAGAAAATCATCTCATCTTTTATCAATTCACATTTACATAGTTTCGTAATGAGCCAGGAGTAGTCTCCTATACTTTGCTCGATTGGTGGAAGCCAATAGGTTGATTAAATGTAAGACTTCTATCCTCTGGTTCTAATAATATATCCTAGTTTGCTTTATCCTCTTGCGTATATTTATTATTGAATTGAATTATCTATCTAGATTGATCACCTAGGTTGTTTAAGTCAATTTCATATAGCAAGGTCTGGCTTGTCCGAGTTGGAGAGCCTTGTCATTTAGTAGCAAATCATTTACCTGGACTAGTTGGACTTGTATATGTGTGGAGGGTAATGATATATTAGTAGTCATGCGGCGCTGCACATTCATATTTATTCTTGAACTTAATGTTGTCTAGATTCATTCGGCCCTTACCTCTAGTTGGAATAATTAGCTAAATAGGAACAAGGATTAGGGAAACTAGAGGATATATAGGTAATAGGAGAGAACCCGAATAGAAGAAGTCTGGGATCATTTAATCAACTTGTTAGTTTCATCCTTTTCCCATTTGGTTACATTTTAGATTCATTCGAACTTAATACCATAAGAATCAATCTCATTTGATTCCCTGTGGGATTAGTCCCCTACTTACCGCTTTACTTTTGTACAGTAGTCAGAAGGGGAATTACTTTGATAGTGGTAGAACGACCATTTTGGCCGTTGTCAAATTTGGCGTCGTTGCTGGGAAATCAGATTTCTTTTCTTGCGGTATTAGTTTAATTTACTCCGGTGTTGACTAGTGTATGGTCAGCACCTATGCCACTAACCATTCAGTTGTTGAGCCCATTCCAGAGATTGAGGGATTGTTAGATAGAATAGAAGAGAAAGAGCAACGGAGATGATGAAGGACCAGGACAACCAGCAAAACCCCTGAGCAGGTGCAGGCGAATCAACTATTGATGAATCTATTTTTAGTGGCCTATGCTTGGCAGAACAACAATGTCGGAAATAGGACAGTGCGGGAGAGTACCACTCCTAATGTGACGCAACAGCCCAAGCGATGGTCCTACCACCACTTGCTCAAGGAGTCACCTTTGAATTCATGTCCGGGGTGATTAACTTGCTTCCAACATTCCACGTTTACCTGGAGAGGGCCCCATCATGCACTTGAACCAGTTTCACAGCATATAGATGACCATGAAGCCGGTCAATGTTCAGAAGAACAAATAAAGATGGGGGCATTCGGTTTCACGTTGAAGGACACCGCTAGAGCTTGGTACTATCACCTCACGACAGGAACTACAGATATATGGGATAAGCTACTTCGGGAGTTCTTGAATCGATACTTCCTGGTGCAGAAGGCAAATTCGCTAAAGAGGGAGATAGCGCAAGTGGAGCAAAAAGATGAGGAGTCGTTGTATGACTATCTAGAGAGGTTTAAGGGGCTATGTACTAGCTATCCCTTTCATGGCTACGAGCACCAGGATTTGGTACTATTTCTCACCCAAGGTCTATTGACTATAGAGAGGAGGATGATCGACGCTGCTTGTGGAGGGAGCATCCGCAACATGACCCCAGAAGATGCTATGGAGAAGTTGTAGAGTATGGCTGAGATTACACGGATTATTGGTAGGACTTACATGAAAAGGACGGTGAACTCTGCGTGTTCAAGTATGGAAGTAACAGGTTTATCTGGCGAGATAGCGGAGATAAAGAAAATGCCCGCGAGTCTACTACCCAAGAGCAGGCAGTAGCCACGCGAGTTTGCAGTATTTGTGCTAGTTCAGGCCATCATTCAGACTAGTGTCTCGAGTTGTTGGACGATACAGTTGTAGAGGTGAATGCGATATGGGGATACAGATGATGGAGGACCATCCACAAGTCCAACCATACAAGGGGCAGTCACAAGAGCAAGGGCAAGGAAGCTAGAAGAAGACCTTGCAAACATGATCAAGGAAGCGACCTTGTGCACCACACTGAACCAGGAGATGGCCACCATTACTCCCAAGATTCTAGTATGTCTCAGAGGAGAATTCACTCAACAACTTTGATGACCATCCCCAAGCTCAACTATGGACCTATGAGGCTGCAGGTTCATCCCAAAGTCACTTCCCCGACAATCCAAGGACTTGAAGGCTACCCGGCTATGTTTTATGTCTTCTCCCTTAGAGCCTTGACTTCACCTTTTCTCAAGGACTTCTCTAAGGGAATTTTAGACTTCTTTTATGTTTGCTTAGAGTTCCCTAGGGCCCTGGTTGCGTTGGGCTATAAAAGGCCTCTAAAAGTTATGTTTTAGGATCTTTTGGCATATGGTTGAACTTTATGTATTTTGTAAAGTAGTGTTGTAATCTCTCAAGCTTCCTAGCTTGAACAATGTCCGTCCTAGGTGTTTTTTGAAGAGTAATTCCATGAGTTTCTTTCCACTAATCACACTAGACATCCTTTTGGTGCTTTATGATTCTTCATCTCCTCTTGTGTCAAGTTTTAGGAAAAGGGTTTTCTTTACCTTTCATGTTGTGTCAAGGTCAAGTCCAAGGTGCTCATGTTTGTGTAATGGAGGTTCGGAGCACCCAACTATCCTTCTATCCTCTTATTCACTTGTTTTCCTAAGATAGTCACCATTGGAGGATAACTTAGTTTGTTGTTATTTCACCATTGTTGAGCTTGTGTTGTCTAGGTCGAGCTAAAGGGAAGTTTTCCCCACATCAAGTTGTATCAGAGATCAAGCTGACTTCACAAGCTTCCACCCATCTTAACTCCAAAACCCTTTCAACTACTTTGGTTGCAAGAACCAAAAACAATCCCATACCCAACTTTGTGTTCTTTGTTTTTGTTGTTGCTCTTGCTAATCTGGTGAAATCTTTTGCAGGGTAGAAGCCAAAGACTTGTTCTTCGAGAGTGTCCTTGAGGATCGTAAGCTTGAAGAAGGAGTGTCAAGATCACACCTAGCTAAAACCTCTACCCAGGTGAAATTCACCAAATCTGTATTTGCGGTAAGCCACAAAAAACTTGAGCCACCCCCGGACCAAACACAACCCCCTTGAGTCCCATCAAGTCACATCTATAGTCAAGGTTGTTGACTTCAAATTTCATCCAGAGACTAGGAGAATTACACAAGGGAGCGCGTGTGGGAAAGCAGCTAAAACAGCTTGTCATTCACCTTATTACCCGGTGGACAATAGCTGGGCTTGCAACCAACTTTGACACGACCCCCTACCATTTCGCCTCGTGCCAGAACCGAAGTGACTCTTGCCTTTTCACCAACAAGTTACCTACTTTCTTTTTCCATATTTGGTTTCCCAAAGTTGTAACAAAAGAGGGGAAAAAACATGTGGAAAAACCGGTGCTTAGCATAAAAAGGTAGCACCTAAAATAGTTTTGTGACTTATGTTGTAACATTACTTTTGAAACATTTTGTACGTATCCAAGTGACTCTAAAGGACATCAAAGGGAGGAGAGAGGATTGGCATGAGCCTCTCACAACCAACCTAAACCTAACCCTCTTTGGCTTAGCCGGCAACCAAGTTGCTAAGGCTTCAACCCTCTCATTACCTCACCTATATTGAACACTCTGGACTCAAACTGAAGCTTCTCAAGTCCACCTTCAAGGTTCAAGCCCGAGGTAACTCCCTAACTCATCCTTTCTAGCTTAAACACTTGCTTACTTTTTACTCCTTGTAAGCCAAGAGAGTGTAGTAGTGGACTTTGAGGCCCTTTCTTGCCTAGCTCTTGAGTTGTTTAGCGTGATCACTTTTGTATACTGATTCCTCGTGTGTTGCTCTTCACAAGATAGCAAAATTATAGGCAGCACATTAATTGAGTTGAGAGAAGAGAGCCACCAAAGATCACTACCCGGGTTATTATTACTCTAACACTTAACCAAATTCAGTGTTGTTTGCTTTGTGATCATGTCAGAACCTAACCAAGGATCACTTCATGGATCCCCACAAGACATTTCTACACCCATTGCCTCAGACCAAAGCCAAACTAACCAGCCTGAAATGGTGAACCACCTAAGGACCCTCACTGACCTTGTGACTTCCCTTGCTAGTAGAATAGCTACCTTGGAAGCAAGGCCTTCCACCACTAGAACCCCACCTATCCAGCTTAACACTCAGTTTGACATAGGAGAGCCTTCCAACCGTCCACCAAATGCACCTATACCCACTCAAGAAGAAGCCTACAATGGGAGGACAAATCCTAGTCAAGAAACCCTTAGGAGAGGGCCGAGACCCCAAGACACACACTTCCCTACCCTACCAAACATCCATGTTAGGAGGGAAGTTTCTGAACACAACTCTCCTTATGTGAATAGGTATGATGATGAGTTTGATGATGAGATGTAGGATGATAGGTTCATGGAACAAGGAGGGTGGAACAGAGGAGGTGGGAATAGAAGACCAAGGAACCAAGGATTCAGACTAAGGGAACCAAGAGAACCAAGAGAACCAAGGGAACCAGAGGATGGTCTTGGCAAAGTGAAGGTTAAACTGCCCACATTTGAAGGCAAGTGTGATCCAGACCTCTACATGGATTTGGAGAAAAAAATGGAGCAAGTGTGGACTTGCCACAACTTCCCTGAACTAAGAAAGGTTCAATTAGCTGCTCTAGAGTTCCAAGGATTTGCCATGATGTGGTGGGACCACCTAGTTAGAGAAAGGAGAGCTCACTATGAACCACCAATTCACACTTGGCGATAGATGAAGGCCTTGATGAGAGAAAAGTTCATATCTGCACACTACTACAGAGACCTTAGACAAAGGCTTGAAAACCTTAAACAAGGGTCAATGAGTGCAGAAGAGGCTTTCAATGCCATGCACGTGGCCATGATCAAACAAAATGTGAGAGAAGATGATGAGGCCACCTGTGCTAGATACCTAAGAGTGCTCAACTCCTCCATCTCTATGGAAGTTGACATGTATCCCTACACCACTAGCACTGAGCTCCTCCACAATTCCATCAAGGTTGAAAGAAAGCTCAAAGCTAGAGGTTCCCAAGTCATAAGGGCAAGTAACTCCAACAATACTTGGAAGGGAAAGGTGGGGACTTCCACACCAAATCCAGCCAAGGATGTTAGTTCTCATAGAGAGCCTTACAAGGGTGCACCAGGCCAGCCTAGTAGGCCCCAAGGCACCACATTTGGCAACAAGAGAAGTACTTCTAACCCTCCTAATGCTACTATTTCTGTCAACAATAAGACTAGTAACATTGAGTGCTTTAAGTGAAAGGGAAAGGGTGAACCATGTAAGTTAACTCCTTAGGACAATATGATTCAGAGAGTGATAAAGATGAAAACAATGACCTTAATCACATAGATGAGCATGACAATGAGATAGTTGATGAAGCTGAACTGGAATATGAGCAAGGGGAGAGTTTAATATGTAAAAGGGCTTTAAGTGCACAATCTAAGTTAGTAGAGGATAACCAGAGAGGGAACTTGGTCCACACTAGGTGTTTAGTCAAGGGTAAGGTGTGTGAGTTGATCATAGATGGGGGTAGTTGTTGTAACCTTGCTAGTACTGAATTAGTCACTAAGTTGCAACGAAACTCAGTGTCACACCCTAGGCCTTACAAGCTATATTGGATGAATGGTTGTGGAGAGCTTAAGGTACATAAACAATGTAAGGTTACCCTCAAGATAGGCCATTATGTACACACCAATCTGTGTGACATACTACCTATGCAAGCTTGTCATATACTATTAGGTAGACCTTTACAACATGATAACAAAGTGCACCATGATGGACATACTAACAAGTATACCTTTTTGTTCCATGGTAAGCCTATTACTCTCAAGCCTATGACCCCTTTACAGATTGCTGAGGCTGCAGAGAAAAAGAGGCACAAAGAGAAGGTTAAGACTAGTGACAAGGGCCAGGCTGCATTGCTAACCTCAAAGGAAAAATCCATGAACAATGCCTACCCATGGATACCAGGCTCATGTGCTTGACCAAGAGGCACACCTTGGCCTCAGAAGGAAGCTTTGAAGGACTCCTTTCGTCCATACAACAAGTGCTAGAAGCCTTCAAAGAAGTGTTTCCAGAAGAGCTACCTCAAGGTCTACCACCATTCAGAGGCATAGAACATCAAATTGACGTCATTCCTGGGGCCACACTCCCTAATAGGCCAGCCTACAAGATGAACCCCAAGGAAATTCAAGAGATAGAGGATCAAGTGCAGGAACTCTTAAAGAAGGGTTATGTAAGGCAAATCATGTCACCTTGTGCAGTTCCAGTCTTATTAGTACCTAAGAAGGAAGGCACATGGAGAATGTGTGTGGATTGCAGAGCCATCAACAACATCACTATCAAGTATAGGCATCCCATACCTAGACTAGATGACATGTTAGACGAGCTCCATGGAGCCACTTGCTTCTCCAAAATTGACCTTAAGAGTGGCTACCACCAAATCAAAATGAGAGAAGGAGATGAATGGAAGACTGCCTTCAAGACTAAGTTTGGAATCTATGAATGGCTTGTCATGCCATTTGGCCTCACCAATGCACCATCTACCTTCATGAGGCTCATGAACCATGTTCTCAGGGACTCCATTAACAAGTTTGTGGTGGTATACTTTGATGATATCCTTATCTACTCTAAGTCCTTGCAAGACCATGAAGTACACCTCATGGAAGTGTTATCCAAACTCAAAACTGAATCCCTTTTTGCTAACCTTAAGAAGTGTGATTTTTACTCTGATCATGTAACTTTTCTTGGCTTTGTAGTAAGTTCAAGAGGCCTAGAAGTGGACAGGGACAAGATCAAAGCTATCCAAGAATGGACAACACCAACCAGTGTCACACAAGTGAGGAGCTTCTAAGGACTAGCCAGTTTCTATAGAAGAATTGTGAGGGACTTTAGTACCACAGCCTCACCACTCACTGAGCTCAGAAAGAAGAACACACCTTTCACTTGGGGTCCAAGACAAGAGCAAGCCTTCCATGAGCTCAAGGTCAAGCTAACTGAGGCACCCCTCTTAGTATTGCCAGACTTCTCCAAGCCATTTGAAGTGGAGTGTGATGCTTCTGGCCTTGGCATTGGAGGTGTACTTATGCAAGAGGGCAAACCCATAGCTTTCTTCAGTGAGAAACTCAAAGGTGATACTCTCAACTACTCTACCTATGATAAGGAACTCTATGCTTTGTTTAGAGTCCTTAAGACTTGGCAACACTATCTATGGCCCTCTGAGTTTGTCTTGCATACTGACCATGAGTCACTTAAGCACTTTAGGAGCCAAGACAACTAGATAGAAGGCATGGTAGGTGGATGGAATTCATTGAGACTTTCCCTCATATTATCAAGTATAAGAAAGGGAAAGACAACATTGTTGCAGATGCCTTGTCTAGGAGACATGTCTTGCTCACTACACTTGACTCCAGGGTGCTAGGCTTTGCCTACATCAAAGAGATATATGAGGAAGAAATGGACTTTGGGACCATCTACACACACTGCAGAGACAAGGGTCCAGTGGACAAGTTTTACTTGTTTGAGGGATTCTTGTTCAAAGTGGACAAGGTGTGCATTCCTTGGTGTTCTTTAAGGATCTTATTTGTTGAGGAAGCTCACAAGGGAGGACTTATGGGACATTTTGGAAGATACAAGACTTATGATATGCTTCACACTCACTTCTACTGGCCACACATGCTTAGGGATGTAGAGACCATGCTTAGGAAATGTATTGAGTGCCTCAAGGCCAAGTCTAGAGTGAAGCCCCAAGAATTATACACACCACTGCCTATACCTAGTGCACCATGGCTTGACATTAGTATGGACTTCATTGTAGGATTGCCTAGGACTAGGAAGGGTAGAGATTCCATCTTTGTATTAGTGGATAGGTTTAGCAAAATGGCACATTTTATAGCTTGTCACAAAACTGAGGATGCCACTAATGTAGCTCACCTATTTTTTAGTGAGGTAGTCAGACTCCATGGATTACCTAAGACTATTGTGAGTGATAGAGACCCTAAGTTCTTGATCCACTTTTGGAGGACATTATGGGCTAAACTGGGCACTAAGCTATTGTTTTCCACATCTAGTCACCCACAGACCGATGGACAAACTGAGGTGACTAATAGAACCCTAGGAACCTTGCTTAGAGCAATGATTAAGAAGAATCTTAAGTCTTGGGAAGATGTACTACCCCATTTGGAGTTTGCTTATAACAGGGTTGTACACTCTTCCACCAATATGAGTCCATTCATGTGTGTTTATGGAACTAACCCACTAACCCCCTTTGATCTTAGTCCTTTTCCTTGCAAAGAGAAGTGTGACTTCAGTGCAGAGAACCAGGTAAAACATATTCAGGAGCTACATGAGAGGACTAAGATGAGGCTTGAAAAGCTTGAACAAGACGTGGAAAGGAGCAAGAACAAACATAGGAAGAAGGTGCTACTCAAAGAAGGAGATCTAGTGTGGGTGCAGCTAAGGAAGGAGAAGTTTCCTAACCTACGGACTTAAAAACTCTCTCCAAGAGGTGATGGACCTTTCAAGGTGCTGAGGGTGGTTGGTGACAATGCCTATGTCATTGATCTACCTGAGGAATATGGAGTCAACCCCACATTCAACATTGGAGACCTTACTATCTACAAGGAGGGGCAAGATGACACCATAGAGGAAAATGACCAAGTGGAGCCATTGCACATCAATGATGGAGATGGCCTGAGGTCAGGCCCTTTTCAAGAAGGAGGGGATGATGGAGGACCATCCACAAGTCCAACCATACAAGGGGCAGTCACAAGAGCAATGGCAAGGAAGCTAGAAGAAGACCTTGCAAACTTGATCAAGGAAGCGACCTTGTGCACCACACTGAACCAGGAGATGGCCACATTACTCATAAGCTTCTAATATGTCTCAGAGGAGAATTCACTCAACAAATTTGATGACCAGCCCCAAGCTCAACTATGGACGTATGAGGCTGCAGGTTCATCCCAAAGTCACTTCCCTGGCAATCCAAGGACTTGAAGGCTACCCAGCTATGTTTTATGTTTTCTCCCTTAGAGCCTTGACTTCACCTTTTCTCAAGGACTTCTCTGAGGGCATTTCAAACTTCTTTTATGTTTTCTTAGAGTGCCCTAGGGCCCCGGTTGCGTTGGGGTATAAAAGGCCTCTAAAAGTTATGTTTTAGGATCTTTTGGCAAATTGTTGAACTTTATGTGTTTTGTAAACGTAAGTAGTGTTGTAATCTCTCAAGCTTCCTAGCTTGAACAATGTCCGTCCTAGGTATTTTGTGATGAGTAATTCCATGAGTTTTTTTCCACTAATCACACTAGACATTCTCTTGGTGCTTTAGGAGTCTTCATCTCCTCTTGTGTCAAGTTGTAGGCAAAGGGTTTTCTTTACCTTCCATGTTGTGTCAAGGTTAAGTCCAAGGTGCTCATGTTTGTGTACGGCAGGTTCGGAGCACCCAACTATCCTTATTTCCTCTTTTTCACTTGTTTTCCTAAGATAGTCACCATTGGAGGCTAACTTAGTTTGTTGTTATTTCACCATTGTTGAGCTTGTGTTGTCTAGGTCGAGCTAAAGGAAAGTTTTCCCCACATCATCAGACCTCCTCGACCATGGGAAAATCATGAGCAATAGAAATACCAGCGCAGATTTAGAGAGCAGCAAGAACAAAGGTGGAGGCCCCATGAACAACAGCAGAGCTCAGGAGTTCCAACCGTAGAGATTGTCAAGGATATAACCAAGAATCTTACCACCCTCGCGTTAATGCATAAAACACCGAGGCTAGACTAAAGAATTTGGAAGTCCAAATGGGGCAAGTAGCGTAGACGGTTTCAAAGTTGGTCCAGAATCAATCGAATTCATTACCAGTGCAAACTGTGGTAAACCTGGGCCAAAATTCAGCGAACCATAACCTTAAAAACGTCAGAGGAGAAACTCAGAGGAGAAAGGAAGCCAAGAAGAGAAAAGTGAAGGAGATTTGTCAGAGACGCGCCTGTGTCAAGAGCCACGCGCACGCGCCTACGACTCTGTATAGAGGCACGAGCGCTCCCCCCTAGTGCGCGACCGCGCCTCACCCATGCGCGACCACGCGATTATGGAGGAGGTTTCCGGAAATTTGGCGCGATCGCGGACCTGACTCTGAGGACTATCCCGATTTTGCGCCCCCCCCCCAAGTGCGCGACCGCTCCCCTCTCATTGCTGAACCCGAGACCCCTCCGAGGCTGAATGTTGATGATACCAACCCGATAGAGGAGAAAGAGGAGCTTGATGATCTAAGAGGTGAATTTAAACTCTAGTAGAGAAATTGTGTAATTCCTAACTTCCCTCCACTCTATTCGGTGAAACCCGTGGCCCCTTTCCAAAAGACACTAAGAGACACAAGAAGGCCGGTGGACAACAAGGAGCAATTCGATATCTTTAGCAAGTGTCCAGTCAACATTCCCCGGCTATAGCTAATCAGGAGCATACCAAGGTACGCAAAGATTCTTAAGGAATTTTGCATAGTCAAGCGGAACCAGAAGGCATAAGGAACCAACAAGGTAACAATTCAAGAGAGAGTGTCTGCCATCTACCATAGACGCATGCCCACCAAATTCAACGAACTAGGTATGGTGACTATCCCTCGCCGTATCGGCACCACTGATTTTTTTAGGGCCATGCTGGACTTAGGAGCATCCATATAATGTCATTCCTCACTCCCTTTGTATGCAAGTAGGATTAGGCCCCTTGAATAAAACTAATATATTAGTGCAATTAGCTGATGGTCTATTGTGCGTCTTAAGGGTGTTGTGGAAAATGTGCTAGTTAAGGTTGATAGATTAGTATTCCCAACATAATTTTACGTACTTGATATGGAGAGTGTTAAGGAGGATGCACCTATACTTCTAGGAAGGCCGTTTATGAGGACAGCAAGTAAGGAAGTAGACCTAGGGAATGAGACCTTGTCTTTGGAGTTCGATTGTGATGTAGTGAGTTTTAATATTTATGATACTGATGGAGAGTCTGGTGATGAGTCAGCTGGTATTTTTGCTATAAAGGTAGTTGATCCCGAAATGGATATATACAGGTTCGAGATGGATTTGGCCAATGCCCCCCCCCCCTATGCTGATGTAAGAGAGAAACAACCCTCCTTCTCTTACCCATATTGTTTAGGTACCTAGAGTGACGTATGTGTAACCCTACGACACTACATAGAGACGAAGAGAGGGTACGACAAGTGGCTCGTAAAGAAGAAGGAATTAAACGGTATTGGATCAGGAAGGATGAGTTGGCCCTAAGGAGGGCTACCGCAGGTTGATATGAGAGCAAGACGTCGGGCATGCGACGTTAACCAAAGGCACTGTCTAGGAGGCAAACCGTCCATGAGGTAATTTTCTTAGTTCCACTTACGTTATCTTTTTTCCTTATCTCACCATGAGGATATTGTTTGGTTTAAGTGGGGGGGGGGGGTTTACTTAACCTATTGTAGTAGTAGTTTTTGGAATTTTTGAGTTATTTTTTGAATTTTTAGAATCGATATTCATATTTTCCCCCTAGTTTGATATTGTGTGAACTTCTATATGTATGTATGATCTTTGAATTTTTTACTATGTTTTAGATGTTAATATTTTAAGTTTACATGATGAGGATATGTTTGATCAAGTAGAGGACTTTGACTTGAGCATGTGGATTATAATTAGGACGCATTGGAACCGATACTAAGATTTCATGTTCACCCTCTCTTCTCTAGTTTGTCATTATGTCATAATAAAATGTTTCCGTCCTTTTGCATCACATCACAAAATAAAAGAAAAAGAAAATAAAAAGGTAGTGAACTCCAAGTGAAATAAGCCGGAAAAGCACGCGATCTCCGTGGTGTGAAAGATCACTCCGGGTTCGATCCTCAATGGCTAAATAAGCAAAAGTGTCTCATTAGTTGGCCCGGACCGTAAGACGAACGGGGCCAATACCCAACAAAGTGAAAATAAAGTGCAAAAATGTGTGAATAGGATGAAATTAGGAGCAATAAAAAGTGCATGTGATATGACTTAAGTGGAGTTGTGGTTTTTGTTTGCTTTTGATGGTTTTGGAACTCATGCAAATATTGTCATAAGTAGTAAACATGTTAGGACAAGAATTAGCCGCTTATTTTATCTTCCTTTATTCGCATTGATATATTATTTGGATAGAGACATCTTAGCATAGTTTGAAGATACAAGTTAATCTATTTGCATAGAGTGAACATAGTTCGAATTTGGGGAAATTCTGATGTCACTGTTGGGACAGTTAGAGTCTAGTTAAGTTTGCATTACTTTTAGAGTATTTCTAGTAGAGTTGGAGTCCGCACACATCGCTTTTGATGATTGTAGGTACTTAGAGCTGGAGTGTTGATTCAACGACCACTACTGTCAAGGCTTTCGTACTCGCTGAGATCGATGTGGAGTTAGTAGCAGCTTACTCGACAACGAGCAAGGTTCAAGTGTGTGGGTGTTTGATAGGCATGGTCTTATACAGCGTAGCAAGTGGTTGTTAGCATCAATTATGAGAGATTTTTGGCATGTTTATGACGCGTATTATCGTGATCCGGACCGAGAAAAGTAATGTCATTAAACACGAGGATACGGGCATTCGTGGAAGATATTGCCAAGGGTACTAATGTAGGAGCTGCGCGTGCAAGAGCACAGCCGCACAAGGACGTAGGATAATAGGCGCGACCGCGCCTTGGCGTGCGCGGCCGCGCCAATAGGCGCAGAGCAAAGTCAAGAACTTGGACCAGGTGCGATTGCGTCGGCACACGTGCGACCGTGCCCGTGTGAGGCCGAGAAACCTTTGAAAACCTAATTCACGTGGAGCTTCATGTGTGCTTTGGGCTACTTTTCAGATGGAGTTTGGCTAATTAGTTTATTATTAGGTTTTCTCATTAGGTTAATAAATAGATGAGAGCTTTACTTCCATCTAGAACATCATCTCATCTTCTATTATTTCACATTTACGTAGTTTCGCAATGATCCAGGAGTAGTCTCATATATTTTTTTTGATTGGTGGAAGCCAATAGGCTGATTAAATGTAAGACTTCTATCCTTTTGTTCTAATAACATGTCCTAGTTTGCTTTGTCCTCTTGCGTATATTTAATATTGAATTGAATTATCTATCTAGATTGATCACCTAGGTTGTTTAAGTCAATTTCATATAGCTAGGCATGCCTTGTCCGAGTTGGAGAGCCTTGTCATTTTGTAGCAAATTATTTAGCTGGACTAGTTGGACTTGTAGATGTGTGGAGGGTAATGATGTGTTAGTATCCAAGTGGAACTGCACATTCCTATTTATTCTTGAATTTAATGCAAACTAGAATTGACCTTTGATAGTTTCAAGGTTAGATTTAGAGGTAAGGGTTGTTAGGACTAGCTGACTAATTAGCCAAATAGGAACAAGGATTAGAGAAACTAGAGGATATATAGGCAATAGGAGAGAACCCGAATAGAATATGTCTAGGATGATTTAATCAACTTGTTTGATAGATATCAAATGTGCAAAGTACTTTTTCCATATTTCTACATATCAATCGTTTCCTAGTTATATTCATCAGTTCCCCCTTTGGTTATATTTTAGAGTCATTTGAACTTAATACCATAACAATCAAACTCATTTGATTCCATGTGGGATTCAACCCCTACTTACCGCTTTAATTTTGTATAGTTAGAAGGGAAAATACTTTGACAGCGGCTGAACAACTATTTGGGCCGTTGTCAGTGTGACACCAAGATCAAGATAGAAATCGTTAAATCCAGTGACATGGAAGAAGTGGAAGTGATGGTGAAACAGAATAATGAAAATATTTTTGTGCCTCCAAGCATATTTTATGGATCTTCTTATTTTATAGTCTTTAATTCATTTTTTTATTTTTATCTCTGGTTTTTTATATTTTTATTATTTATTATTTATTTCATTTTTGTTAAAATATTATATACAAAACTAATTGCAATAAATTTATGACTTGTATATACAGAATCAATAATCTCAAAAACAAATTAAAAGTACCACATCTAATCTTGCTCAAAACAACGAGAGGACAAATAAAAGTAGAGCTAAAATAAAGGGAAATTTTCTAGTCTTCTCCCATACATGGATAAGCTCAGTCATCAACAAAAGAGGAATTATATTATAATGGAAAATAAAATAGAAAGACTACTGAGCTAGGAAGTGGATGGACCATAAAGACAACTGCTATATGTGAAGCTTGTCAACGTGTTCGCGTGTCTCTCGGTGTATCCGTATAATCGTCCCCTCTAGTCTGTCCTGGCATGCTAACACTGTCTGAATCAACTTGTCAATATGGCTTGTCCCAGTACATGACCGATCATCAGTCAGAAACTGAGTCATAGTACTTTTCTCAATGCATGGACGGGGTTGATCTCGAGTTGTACCCTCATCATCTGAAAGAAGTGCCTCAAAAGTCTGCATGACAGATTGAATGTATTACTCATTGGCAAATGGTCCTAATGGAAATTCTCTAGGCAGCGGGACCTGATTACATTAGAAATGTAGGAGAGCTAAAACATAACTTTGTCATTCCTAATTGTGAGGCAGCCAACTCTCTACAAACGATCAACATTGTACGCAGCTAGTTTGACTTCATTATCGCTCAACCTTAAGTTGATTCCATGGATAGAAGAAATGGAAATCATGAAGTTCCCTTCTGAATCATTCAATCTTTCCCTAGGTCCTGCACTCTCTGTAAGCCCTAGAAAAAGAAAGTCACCCAACAAGGAGTGATACTCGATTACAGAGTAAAGCACTAGGTGTAGCACCAATAATTTTGTGATAAACATTTGATATTTGAGTGGTCGAGTATATTTGTAGTGAGAAATTTGCGCGCCAACCAAAGTGGAGGATGTGTGATCCGGCTATAGTTCTCGTTGCTTGCCCTGAATTTGTTGTGCGTGGCCTTTGCCCAAAAATCAAGCGGTTCAGAAACTGGAAATGAAGAACATCCTGGTGTGGAATCCTTAGTGGCCCCTAGGCTCTTTCTCAAGTCATCTATCGGCACCTCGTACTCGGTCTTCTCATAACCGAACATGCAAGAAGTAACTTTGCCTTGTCCCCTTCTGGATTTGCTTTAAACTTTGGGACAAAATAAGCAACAAACTAGACGGTGAAGGACGTAAAATAAAACTCTTTGATGCTTAAGAATGAACCTAAAACTCATCTAGCTTATAACATTGCTCGGTGCCGCGAGCTTCTTGATGGTTTTCAGCTTCTTCATCAAATCTCTGTCATTGGTAGACCACTTCTTGTCTCTTGTAGTCACCATTATGCGTAATTGAAATTATTCAAACGAGAAAAGATCGGGTACTTACTACAAACCAAGTTAGGTAATGAATTTTCCAGGACCAGTCCCACGAGTCGCGGTGAGAATGGACGGGTCGTGGGTGGGATTCAGTTGAGAAGACTTGGAACATCGAACACATGGCACGTGGTGATGCGACATTATTGTCTCTTCGTCCTAGAAAATACTCAAACTCTGATCCCAAACTGAGGGAAGTTGTTGTGAAGATCTTCAGTTTGATTTCTCTGAAAAACTCTATAAAATCACCAATTTGGAAGGTGGAAGGGTGAATTTGGGGATTTGGGGTGTTAATCTGGATAGTTGGTATTAGTTGATGCAAAATGGCGGAAGGTTTGGGGTGGTGGTGAAGAAAGATGAAGGAAGGGTGTCGATACGGGGGAGGGGGGCAGTGGTAAAGATACAAGACGCGGCAACGGTGGTGATTGGGAGAATCGAGATTCTGAGTTTGGGAGATTATGTAGATTAGGGTTTTTAGATCTGCGATGTCGTGTAAGAGGAGAATGGCTTTTATAGGATAGGTGAAGTGTGGTAACTTCTAAGGCAAAAACAATATAATATTTATTTCTTCTTTTTCTATCTTTTCATTTTTTAAATTCTTTTTCTTATGCTCAAATCTTTTTTCCTTCCTTTTTCTTTGTTTTTTTTCAATTTTTTATTGCTCCCTTGTAGATTTTAGGATACATACCTCCCATTGTAAGACAGTGGGTTGACCTTGCAGGAACTTGAACGCCTTTTTCTTACCTGCAAGTTAGTACATAAACAAAAAATAGTCGAGGTAAATGTCAGCGAAAGTTTTCTTAATCTACTCCTAAAGTATTCCTAATTTAAACTATATCTGGTTGTCTCTGGATCAGCGCATTAGTTAGCTTTGTTGGATCGACGTCTGATATGGATCATCTCTAACTAGGATTGTCGGGCTCCCATGGGCCCGAACACTCGTATATCTCATGAATGAACCAAGAGTGGAAAGTCTTGAACCTTAGATCTTCCTAGATCAGGATGATCGGTCTCTTAAAATAGCTCTCATCTTCTCCCCTATACTCAGTCAAATCCGGGTTTTTTTTTCTCTCTATCTTGACATGTACCTGCACATCATCATAGTGACAAACCAGTGAAAGGTGGTCTCTAATTAATAGAATGGGACCTCTACCCACATTTATATCCCGTAGCTCATTGCCAATTGAGATTTCTCTTTTCATTCTATAAAATTCGTGATGCTCAATTTGTTCATTAGGTTCTTCCCTACCTTTATTAGTATTGTAAATTTCAAGATTTCTATAAAATTATCGTCTATATTGTTCTTATCATTCACATTTTTCTTATGCAAGAGTGAATAGTGATGTATAATTCTTGACAATCTGTATCTATATGCATATTATCACTATCTACATCCTGCTTAGAATGCAGTTCATGGGTGGGTTTATCTCTCTGATGGGTGACGGTGGAACTCGTTGTATCTGTATACAAATGTTCTGAAAGGATTCAGAATAGATGTAGTGACCGAGTAGATTTCAAGTTGCGGCATGTGACCTAACATAATAGGTGAATTTATATTACTGCCAACAATTTTTATACATTCCAACAATTTTTATGAAAGGCCTACCTAACATAATTGGCGAATTAATATTACTGGTGACTTCTAAGACGTAGAAGTCTGAAGGAAACTTGAGTCTCACCACCTTTAATAACACATCTCTTATTACACCTTTCGAGTGAACACAAGTTCCATCACTTAGGTGCACTTGTGGATTAGTGATTTATTATGGTGGTAGACCTAGAGAATCATAAATGTTCGAGGGTATAACATTGATGGATTCCCCCAAAATCTGACATGACTTTATTTATGAACCTAGAAACAAGAGTGTGAGGGATACAGTATGTACCTGGATTGTCACAATTATTAGGAATTCTTCCTTTAACAGGGCCGCCATTGATCTTCTTTCTCTGGAATCTCTCTCATTCTCCATTATCTCTACATATGGAGCTTTAGTTTTATCTTTCTTCATCTCGTTGAGTCTCTCCCTCCCTGATACATCGCTCGTCATTCTATAGTATATTAGATAGGCATCCTCGAAGCAGTATGACTTAACTTCGGCCTTGTTAGAAGTATAGTTCTTTGAAGCTTCGGCACGGGACATATCATTAATGAGTGTGGGTCACAAAATACAAGGCACGGGGTGCAACAATAAAGGTATGTGGTGAGTAGTGAGCGGGGTCTGAAATTCTTCAATTCTTATCTAAGAGCAAGGCACAGAGCATGGCAGTAAAGGTGCGGGTCAGTTGGCCTCATATGATTCTACTTAAGGTTTAACATTCATCTTTAGAATCTAAAAAAGAGCTTTCTGACATGGGCGTGGGCCACTGTATAAAAGACGTCCGGGCGCGACATAAACAATCTACATTGTTTCTTCCCCGAAATCGTTGAGAAGGTTTATGTCTTTGTGGATTTCTGCAGAGATTTAGCTTTGAGCACAAAACTGACATTTCTGTTAGGATTCACCTCTATATTCAAAGGAAGATGTACAGACTCTCTTGTCTCAATCATTTCCATTGTTTGTGTCAATTGATTGGTTTGTGTCTCAATTTACTTAAACTGCTATGTTGATGCATTGACATGAGTTCTTAATTTTATAGCTAGGGAATGAATGAGATCCTCTGGTGATGGGACTTTTGTCTTGCTAGTAGGACGGTCTAGGCTCAAACTGTCTCTTCTATTAATTGTTCTCGTTGTTTAAATACCTTTACTTTCGATTGTTCCATCCATTTGGCTCATAATTGTTTGAGTAAGGATAGAATCTTGGGCAAGGAGGACCAAAATCTCTTACTGATTTACCTCAGGATTCTCCTCTTGTAGTTGAGGGCACATGTATGTAAGATGTAGAGGAACGTTGCACAGTTCATTGGTCTTCAGTTGTTGCCATGTGTCTCTCAATGATAATCTCTTCACCGTCTCCTTTAGTTCACAGATTTATGTAGATAGACTTGAAGGGTTTACAACGAGTACCCCTCGTGTTGGTAAAGAAGATCTCCTTATTGGTCTTGTTCTTTCTGACATTTCATTTAATATATGCATTGTTTTCTCTGGAGTCTTGTCAAGGAAACTACTGCCACATGCTGCATCGAATAGGATTCACACCGGGTCTAGGAAACCATGATAGAAACTATACATCAAGTATCTTTTTTGGTGTAAGGGTAAGTTCAGATATATGTGACCCTCCGAAGAGGGTAAGAAAAAATAGCCACCAAGAACGGGTTCGTAGTTGGACAAGCACGTAGGCCTTCCAAACTACGAGAAATGTATCAAACAAAACAAAACAAAATAAACCACATAGACATCATAGAGCAACATTCCCAGAGAAACATACAATCAAACAACAAAAGCCATCACATTAACGAGGAGCTTTCCCAGATTTAGTAGAGCTGCGAAGAGATCTCAATTGTGCTGACCATACGTTAGAAGATTTGATGTCGAGCACCACGTCTTGCATCGGCGACTTCATCTTCTTATCCTTAGTCTTGTATTTGATCTTCGTCGCCGAATGGAGTGCGTCCTCATAATAGTCGGAACTACCATCATCATGAGAATTCTGCGAGGCACCCTCCTCAACCTCCAAACTCCCAGAATCTTCATCTGAGCAATCTGAGCTTTCCATACCACCACTCTCATCCTTCGAGGCAGAAACACTACCACTAGCGGCATTCATTAGGACCATCCACCTTAGGAATACAAGCCTCAACAGTCGTGTTCCTTGACGCCATTATCGAGGATGCAATACTAATAGCTGGCACACCTGCATTGGTTACATTATGATCATGCATATCATTATCCATTAGAGTCAACTTAAACACCAAACCATTGGCATCCTCAGAGCCACCATTCCCAGCTAGACAGTCACCACCATCCACAACACCCACCGAAGCCTTTAAGACCTTCTTAGCATTAATGCTGACACCGTCCTTCTTGACTATGAATGAACGCCCATCATCGTTGTGTCCAAAGGAATAACATTCCTTAAAATACAAGGGCTCACTCTCCATAAGAAAGGAACACTAAAGGGAATCACCATCATCAAAATCAAGACATACCTTTCTCATGGTAGGAGCTGCAAAATTGATCTCCACCAAGACACGTGCATATGAACCCCGTTTTCTACCGTCGGTAACAAGATCCATGAAGAGTGGCTTGCCCACATGGGAGGCAATTCTTCCTAGAACCTCCGAAGTCCAAAAAACCAAAGGAAGACCGTATAATCTCACCCACAGGGGAATGGTGGCAGTATGACGACGATTGAAGGAAAATTTATCCGGGATGTGCTTGAGGATCATCAACTTGCCATGAATGAAGTACGTACCACCCTTGAGAACTTGGTCTTGATCTGCCTCGGACACAAACTAAAAGATGATCCAACCCTCCTCCACACGGTACCAAGGCTTGACACCCCATGATTTCATCATTGCATTAATCAAGAAGTGTCCTGGATAATGACCCACATATTTCCCAAGAAGACACCAACCCCAAACGGACTGCTTAGGGAGAGCTTCGGACATTAAATGTTGTGGGCATCCGATGACTAATCTGTTGAATCGCTCTTTGTACTCGTAGAGTTACTTGTCCTTCCATGCATGACTGTATTAATGTCTCATATGAGATTGTTGGCTTTCTTTACAGAGAATTATTTCTCTAGGAAAATCCAAGATCGTATATTGCCAGGGGGGAGGTAGTAGTACCAGTGGTCCACGCCGTCCTTCAATGAGAAAGGAAATGCTCTCGTCATGAACTTTTGATCAGTGACTCCTCTGGGATTCATACTGGAGCAAATAGAATGGAATTGACCTAAATACTTGATAGGATTTTCGGCACTAAATCCATAAAACTAGGGAAATAGATGAATTATCCCATGCTTCAACTTGAAATTTGTACCTTCTGAAAGAGCTGGCAGGATGATTGTGTTTTGCAGAGGATCAAGGCATTGCTCTAACAGTTCCCTCATAGTCATGTTTTCTAACCGTGAAGCCTCTGCTACGTCACATGCTTGTATGGTTGCAGGAGCAGCTTCTGTTGCTGGGCTTCCTAATTGGCCATTAATCTCCCTATGTCCTGTTTGTTCTTTCTTTCAATTTCCGCACAAGACTCAAAGAAAAGATTGTCGGGTGATCTGGTGGTGTAGGTGATAACATAGACCCACACCGACTAAAACCTAAAATGGCTATCTAACACTTCGTCGAAAGTGACGCTAAATTTTGATGTGAGCATTGTCGTTAAGCACTGTCAAATGTTTTTCTAGTGAATACTAAATACAGAAGTGTTTAGTAAGCACATGTTTAATCCCATATAAAAGCGTGATAGAAGGAAAGAGGATTCAGTTTGTAAAGAACATGATAGCAATTCAGTATGATTAATCGAACGTGGTGATTTGATTATTTTATTTATTATGAGAGAGTACTGTTCCACACCAACTAATCCATTTATACATTGTTAAGGTTTTGATCATTATGTTCCTTGCCACCTCTCAATAAAGTTTCTTCCTAATCTAAGAGAAGTAACCATGATTTACATTCGCAACCAAAACCCTGTAAAACAGTTTGTACTCGATAGAAAAGGCACAATTTCGATAAGATGCAAAGTACTCTAGTAAACCTCAATTATTTGTGTGTGGTTCCTACTTGAACATGCCTCCAATCCAGTCGAAACATATTAAAGTTATATATTTTATAATAGTATAAATGCAGAACTATGCTAGGTAGTCAATCTAAGTAAAGCACACAAAGGAATAATCTTTATAAGCAAGAAAAGAGACAATCAACACATTATAATCAATAGAGATAGAGAAGCACTTACAAAAATAATAGCAGTCAATTCAAGTGGAACAATGTCTGAGGACTTAGATTCTCATCCTTTTAACGAATGAATAGTTTGTAATTATCTAAACTGGCTAACCTCTAGTTTGTAGGGAGAAAGACTTGTTACTTGGCCTAAATCTACCAAGTAACAAAAAATCAAATGTTAACCTACAAAATCTAATCTAACAAAGTAATTAAAATAATAATGTACAAGTTTATCCTTGCATGTGAAAGAAGATATAACTGTAAAATATTCGATCTCTTGGTGGGTGCGAGGCACGCCAAATAATAACGTACAAGTTGATGAAAATCTTCTATAACTAAATTAGCACTCGCAGAAAATAAGAGAATCATTCACTAGCTCTTGGGCGCGGGGCGCGGTGTTAATGGGTGCGACTTACGGCCTGTGTGTTGTCAACTTTTCTCTTCTGGAAGCTACAACTTTGAATTGCTATATATAGAAATTCCTCCATTTTGTAGCTGCTTCTACAGATACTCTTCTAATCCTCTCAAATGTGTGTAGAAACCCTTGAATACTTCATATCTTTCTTCTGGCTTGGGTAATTACAACTTAACTAATATGGCTCAAAACTAAAATAAATGTGTGCTAAATCATGTGAATTAAACCATAATAATTGGCTCATATCATCATTGAACTATATCTTGAGCTTTCTAATACTCTTGTCTAACCTCCAAAGATGCACAAGCTAAGGCAGTGGCCCACATCCGATTGGAAGAAGATGACGTCCCAATCAAAGTAGAGCAAACTCTTGAGCATGTCGACAAGATATCCAACCACGACAATAGAAGGAAACGAAGGAATCAGTCCTATCATATTCGACATGGGAATAGTGAAGACCGGGGACAGTCCTGGAAGGACAATCCAGCTCTTCCCTTCAATTTATAATCATATATCTTTCACGTGATAACTAATAAGCTGATCCAAGAATTTTATAGGTTAGGAAAGGACACAAGGTGGCCTCAAAACAGGAACAAGCCGGAGTGGTGACGAGACATGTTCAAATGGTGCAACTTCCATGCCGACCACGGTCATCCCACTGAAGAATGTGTAGCTTTAAGGAGAGAAGTCGCCAAACACTTTGAAAAGCGATTGCTCAAAGACATTAGCTCTGACCATGCCCGAGCCACTCTGGATCGATGAAACAAGGTAACTGAAGGTCGACCATCATCTCCCTTTCCTACAAAAATCGTGAATTCAATTTCAGGAGGGTCGGACGTTTGCAGGATCTCTTATTCCTTCGACAAACCAGTATTGGATTTATCCAACTTCCCTCCGATGCAATCCAAAAGAGAACCAATGATCGTCTTCCTATCAAACTCGACAATGAAGACACCTGCGACGACTACAAGCAAAACGATAGGTTAGTCATTTCTTTGTCAATTAGAAATTGTTTAATCCGCATGATCTTAGTATATAATGGAAGTTCAACCAACACAATCACTGTGTCAGCCTTGAAAAAAATGGGCTATCCAAAACTGACATCAACCCTCGATGCTTACCCCTAGTCGAGTTTAACGGAGAGGTGTGATTTATCTTGGTAAACATTCTCCTCCTAGTGTTCACCGAGTGAATCAACATGCAGGTGAAATTCAATGTATTAGATTGTGATTCTCCATACAATTGCATTATGGGAAGGCCATGGATACACACGACGAAGGAAATCTTGTCCACCTATTAACAAACCAGTAAAATCCCAACTAAGTGAGGAGTACAAGAGGGGAAAGGTAGATCCCAAAACAGAACGACTGGATGAAATACCCCTTGATCCCTCTTCACTTGGATGGATATTCAAGATAGGATCATATATGAAAGATGATACAAAAGCACGACTACTTTCTTTATTAAGGGAGCGAGTAGAATGCTTTGCCTGGTTTGAAGAGGACATGGTAGCTATTTCTCTTGACATTATTAATCATAAGATATATTTAGATAGGAGCTCCCCTCTTTTCAAAGTGAAACGCAGGAAATTATCAGTGGAGCAAAACAAGGTCGTCGACAACGAAGTCACCACGCTCAAGATAGGAAAAATCAAAGAGGTCAAGTACCCCAAATGGCTAGCCAAAGTCATAGTAATAGAGAAGAAGAATGGCAAGTGGAGAGTATGTGTCAACTTCAAAGACTTAAACAAAGCTTGCTTAAAGGATTCTTTCCCTCTACCACACCTAGACACTATAATCGACACAAATGCACACCATCAACTGCTTCCATTCATGTAAGCGTTTAGTGGCTACCACCAAATCCAAATGGATCAAGGAGATTAGGAAAAAATATTGTTCGTCACTAGTAAAGTTACCTACTATTAAAAAGCTATGCCTTTTGCACTAAAAATAAAGGGGCAACATACCAATGACTTCTGCAAAAATTTTGCAAAGATCAGAGCAGGGACACCATGGAAGTCTACATCGATGACATGCTAGTCAAATCTAAAGAAAAAGACGATCACATTGATCATATGAAAGATGAGTTTAATGTGTTGGAAATGTACTACATGAAGCTTAACCCAACTAAATGTACTTTCATTATGTCTTCTGGAAATATTTTAGGTTATATGGTGACCCAAAGAGGAATCGAAGAAATTTAAGAATAGATCAAGTCCATAGTCGACCTAAGAGCACCTAGACGTGTCAAAGATGTGCAAAAGTTGACATGTCGAGTAGCCGCCTTAAACAACTTTATATCTAAGTCCCCATACTGGTGTAAGCCTTTCCACGACCAACTCTGATAGGCACTTCTACAACGCGTCTATGAGCACGAATTAAGCACTGTTTCACTACATTTATTGGTGTTATTACGAAGTATTTAGTCCAAATAATTTTCCGATGCTATATATCTTATTCAAGCTTTTGGAGCTTAATAGAGTCAACGAGGAGCTTAGGAAGGAGTGAAGACGAAGGCATGCACGTCGGAGGAGATAAAGGAGTAAAATTAGGAAGTCGACGCATCTGCGGCCATGACACATCTATCAGGGCGTGCTGATGTGAGATTTGATCAAGGCCACAAAAGACACGTCGATGCCCGCCGATGACCATCGGCACCCGTCGATCTCCAAACGGACTTAAACGACTTGGCCTTTCTTCCTATCTTTTCTGTTGCGATCTTAGGTTGATTTTATTGTTATTTAAGTGCTTGTATTAATTTATTTCTTTTATTTAGGCTGAGAATATTTAAAGGCTAGAACTTTATCATTGCAGGTCTTCGCTTGGTTCGCTTTTTAGTTCTCTTTTCATCATTCTTCAGAATTAGGTTATGCTTGAGAGTTTGACAACAACTTTCTTCATTCTCTCTTACGTACTTGCTCTTGGGTGTTTTGAGTCATTTTCTCCAGAGGTTAGTTATATTTACTCATTGTTTCATATTTATCAACCTTATTATCGAGGGAACCCCAATTTCTTTGTAAATTATTGAATTGTTGTTTGGTTTGATGTAATTGAGCGGTTTTGGTTCATTAGCATTATTTGATTGCTTTTTCTGAATGTATTGATTAATGAATTCTTGATTTTAATGCTAGATTGATCACCTAGTGTTGAAGTTATTATTCATATATGTTAGTATAGATTAATGGAGCTCGCCTTGACTTTTTCCTTTGAAACAAGCATGAACATTTAGATTTGGTTTGAACTAAGTCCTTGTGTAGAGAATTGCATTGTAGGCTACTCACGAAATGCATATTCCCTAGAATTATTCACATTAATGCTTCCATTGACTTGAACTATACGTGTTCATCATAGTTAATCAATTTGGTTAGGTTTAGTATGCTCGGTTTGGGGTGCTAGATAATTGTCGTTTAGGAACAGGGTCAAAAATGCTAGCTCTACTACAAAAAGAGTCAAATATCCCGGGCATTTGACCCTATATACCCCGGATTCGCTTCGGTGTATAGGTCATAGAGATACATAGTCATATGCTATATACCTTGGTTAATTACAAACCTAAGCCCGGTGTATTTTCTCTATCCTTTCCATTGCACTTTAGAGCCAAAAAAAGATGTCTGAGATATATTCATTGTATATACCTCGGATATACAACTAAACCGGTGTGTTTTCTCTCATTTATCTGGGATATTTGGTTCCAATATACACCGGTGAAATGAATATCCGGGGTATATGGCCTAAAGCTAAATACACCTTTGCCATATAATCCGAGGTATATGGAATATACACCGTAGTATATTCTTGCCATTTAATCCGAGGTAAACCTAAATAGTCCGGGGTATATTCTTGACATATAACCCGAGGTCCATCTCATACACCTTTGCCATATAATCCGAGGTATATTCTTTATACCCCATGAGTTTTGTTTTGTGGGAATGATATACACCGTAGTTGCAAATCTGTTATAGCTTTTGCTAGATAATGTTTTGCGGTCGCAAAATATACATCACAATGACATACTTAAGTCAAATAATCAAAATATAATATTTAGTTTCCATAAGACCATAACACTTGTTTGAAACAAAAAATGAGTCTTAAAATTTATAGTATTGGTCACTACTTAACTAAACAAGCAATTTTAATAAGCAAAAACAAGAATGCTAATAGTCTTAGAATTTATAGAAGAAGAAAAAAACTAGTCCATGTGATCGACTGCTTTTGTTCTTCTCGTTTTTCCAAGATGCATATCAAAACTAGTTCATGTATCGCTTCTTCCCACTACGAAACCACTTGAGGTTGGCATAACTCTGTCTTTGGAACTGAAAACTGCTCTTCTGTGTCGCCTCTCTGCATGCCTATGTAGTAACCATGAATAGAACTCATCATCTAAATCTTACGACTATGAAATTCCAAATAACCAGTTAATCTGCATCTTTTATGAAAGCTAACTTTATGCAAGGTCATAAAAGAGTTTTCCTCATTACACTTGTCAATTGCCTGCTAAAGCTCAACTATAATGAACTTTTCTAAGCAAATAATATGAGAATTTATGGCCATGATATGTACTTCACTGGTCATTGGTCAATAGTAAAAACCACAGCATCTAGTTTAAAGGTTTTTATGCTACCAATCGGCAAAATACTTCACAAGTAAATCAATAAAAGTGAGCTAACCTGTACTCTTGGATTCTGAAAATCATCCATAGCAGAAACTAGAGCAGGCAACACTCTATGGTGGAACTGAATTTGTAGATCAGGGCCCAAATCAGTAGAAAGTTGGCCTATAGCATTAATGGCTGCCCACCTTGCCCGAGGATGAGGGTCTTGAAAGGAACCCAACACCATGGAAACCACCTGCTCTAGATTCTGTCATGCCCTGCACTTATCAAAGACATAAAAAGTTAACTGAATTGATCACAGCAATAGGCAAGTACAATCGGCCGGAGTATCAAAATGATACAAAACATCCAAGCATGCATCTACCTTTGAACAACCCTCTACGATCTGAGCCAAAGCAATTAAAGCAGCATGATGTTTCTCCCACTCTAGTGCAGCCAAGTATGCTGGTAACAACTCTGAAGCTACAAGTACAATTGTGTTTCCACCTAGTGAATTCTCAAGAAGCTGAGAAGCAACAATAACTGGTTTGTTTAAATCTCTGCATTTTTGAACAATTTTTTGCTAGATTGATGGAACTTCTTCTAATGGTATCTGTGCACCCAGATCACCCCTGGCTACCATAGCTCCGTCTGATGCTTGAATTATTTCTTCTAGGTTTGATCATGAATCGAAGCTTTCTATCTTAGCAATGACTGCGATATGACTGCGTTGTATCAAGAAGTATGTATTTAAGAAAAAGAAATCCTGGAATTGCAACTTTGAGACATAAGAGCATATGCCAATGGCTAGTTTTTAGTTGGTTTTATATTTTTTTAATACTTTTCACTTTGAAATCACCTAAACAACTTCTTCCTACTTTTTATTCATATCAATGATTTTTTAACATTACCAACAACTGCCAGTGTGATTTTTTTACTAAAACTTCATTCTCAGGTTTTTAACACAAATATACTATTGCTGACAATAATATTTAAATCTAAGAAACTATTGTGGATGCTCTAAGGGGGAAATTCTAACCATATATCCAAATGGAAGTACAATTATCATGTAATCAGCCAGCTTGAGCTTTAGAGGATATGTTGGCAGAAATTGTATAGATTTGTCTTTCACTTAGTTCTGTTTAACATCAGAGGGGAAGTAAGTAATAAACTACTTATCACTTTGAAGGGCCTAGAAGTATTATGACATAGTGAGATTTAGCCTATAACTTTCTCAATTCCAAATCAAATGTACATACCTATCAGGTGAGTGAGCTCCAATATAGCTTTTTAAATGCTTGATCACCTCAGCAGATTTGACAAATGACACTACAATAAAATCCACACCCTCTGCAATGCCAACGTCAATGTCCAACCAATCCTGAAGAAAAATGAATTTTGAAGATTGAGATCAGACATAATATCAATGAAAGCAACACCTAATCATCTTTGTCATTTGTCATGAGAAAAAAAATTCCCATTTCAAGGATGAAAAGCAAGAATGCATGAAGAGAAACTATACTTTATTTCCACAAAAATCAATTAGAAAATGTTTTCACAGCTCGAAGTGCCAACATTTTGGTAGTAATTCCATGGAACAGGACGTTGAACAATCACACCATTTTCTCCAACCGAAGGTAAAGATCCAGGCTTAGGAACAGAGGCTGTCTGAACGCCACCTGTCTTGTCCCATGAGATATGAGCACCACATAAGTATTTTAAGTACCAATGCAGCCCAGATGCAATTTCCACAGCCTACATATTATAGAGATAAAACATAGTTAAAACGAGTTTATGCTTCCTAACTTCACTAACTGTTAGGCTTTCTGAAAAAGAGTTATTCTACAGTGTGCCTGATTAAGCGTCCAGATTTTGAAAAATAAAACCCTATGGTAGGAATGGTAGGCCCGTCAATTAATAAATTCTAAAAATATACATCAACAAAATATTTCTACATTTGGGAGCATATCCCATGCCCGTAGACTGAGATAATTAGCACTGATACCCAAAGCAGCAGAAACATACAAATAACTAAACCAAGCTGCTTTTTTATATGCACAACAAAGAAGATTCATGCTCATAAATCTTTTCCACTTCAAGACACTGCTAACAATAGATTGGAAAACTAACCAGTATTTGTTCGTGCTGGAAACACACTATGAAGTTCAAATTTAGGCCCAATTTCAGCTAGGTTTAGTTGATCAACTTGCAGACCCTGTTCAAGAAGACAAAAATAGAAGCAGACAAACTTACAACTCTTATGAGAAAAAGAACACCAATTAACATGATATTGATTTATAGATGAGATTAGTTCTGCCAATCTGAAACATGCAGTCTCCCCACCCTATTAAAGCCGAAAGGAACAAAAAAGAGACATAAGATGCTAGTGATCATGATCTTCATCCGTTGTGGATAACACAATGTGATCTAGACAAAATATTGATGTCAACAAAATTCATTTTGTGTAGGGTGAAACTAGTGTTCTGACTTCTTAGCAAACTTTCAAGTAATATAATATACAAATTCAGGCTCCAAATTTACAATAACCCTCTTGAGAAAGTGATATTGGCAAAAGCCCCACTTTGCAAATCTATCCCTCAACGAGTCTGTAAAACTTGAAAACATATCACATGTCATCTCATCGACTAGAAGGTTCTAATGACACTTAGATAAGTTGAATCCCTAAGTTTGTGTCAGCAGTGAACCCATCAAAACTCATGTAACATATAATACAGTTCCTATAATCCAACAATAAGAATGAAATAAACATCAAGATAATATGTAGTCAGAAACATGGAGAAGGTAAGAGAAAGAGGACCCTAAAATGGTAAATTAACAAATGAAGCCACAGAAGAAGTACCTCTTCTCCCTTTCTACCAAAAGTGACACAATGTGGATTCCCCATGCTTACACAAGTTACACTCCAGATTGTACCATCAAGGATTGTACACAAGTCAACAAAAAATCAAGGATTTTGATGATGATGAAAGAAGTTAAAACACTTGATTTACCATATATGAGTCTCTCAATCAGCTGCTTTGCACATGCATAAGACCACCTTTGCTTCTCTATGGGACCAAAAATGTAGGGGGATGTATCTTCTGAGAGCATAAAGTATGCAGGATCCTGAAGTATACAAACAACACAGTGAACCAGGAAAACATACATCACTTATAACTACACAGTATGCAGGATCCTGCAAGATCCTGAAGTATACAATTAGAACAGATAAACTCACTAAGAAGAGGATCAGACAATTGGTAAGACACATCACTTATAACTACACAGTCAACCAGGAAAACATACATGCAGAAAAAAGGAGTCAAACAAATGAGAAGTTGAGACATAGATGGATCTATGATTATACTCCCACTGCGTTGTTTATCTGTTCCAGAATAGATGAGACATTTGCAATCAAACAATGAGAAAGTATGATGAAAATTCTAATCTAAGCTGCAGAACTTCTTCACTGATATGATTGCTAGTAACAAACACTAAAAAAGAGAATTTTCAAGTAATTTCTTTTAATAGAACTCTTTAGAAGACATAAATACACATGTTTACGAAAGCATTGCTATAAAATGGCAATCTGAATAGCAGATCTAAAGATCAAAACACGAAAATTATATTTAATGACTTGAGAAAAAGGATACATAGAAAGCTACTATTCACCTGACGAAGAGGACTATCTTTGGGAAGGAAGCAACCAATAGTTTTACCATACACTTCACAAGTAGAGAAGTGGATGAGACGCTTGTTGTTCTCTAAGCAATACTTCACCTACAAAATTCAGTGTGCCATAAATCAACATCACATATCCACATCAAATGAAGTCAAAATTGAGATGAAGAAAGCTTCAGTTAACAAATCTTGAAACACAAGAGTGACTAAGTAGCATACTACTGGAAGCGCATCGATGAAGTTGATGTAGATTGTATCGAAAGGACGAGTATTGTAGTAGCGGGAGTACAAATTGCAGCCAAATTTATTGCCTGCACCACAAGAAGTTATGTTACGGTGTATAAAGAATATACTACGGTGATATCCACATTATGAGACATTATCACAATCTAATTCATACTCTTCCTGAGGCTTCATCCTTGTTGAGTTCAAATTGGTGCATTCAAGAAGTTCTGTTACTACATCCACATCTTTGCAGGTCTCAGAAGGTGAATAACAACCTACAACACAGCCAAAATTCAAGAGCTATAGCTTAATTTAGCTGCATTTCTGGCTCACTAACTTGAATAAACTGATAGGTAGAGGATCAAATTCATATAATTTGCAGGAAACAGTCAAGAAAGTGTTGCTTTAGGATTGATTGTTTACTTTCTTACTAGCAGATGAGATGAATAACAACCTACAGTACAGCCAAATCTCAAGAGCTACAACACTGACTTGAATAACCAACTGAACACCCACACTAAATGCAGCATAATACAAAACCCTATCAAGAACACTAGATGCACCAATAAACTGATAAGCAGAATATCAAATTCATTTAAGTAGAAACAGTCGCATTGCGTTTGGTTTGTTCACTTCCTTACTAGGAGATGAGATGAAATTCACAAAAGCAAGTAGCACTACACTGCTAAACATCAGTACAAATCGTGTCTCTGATTTAGTAGTGAAATTGTACTGATGTTTTGTAGATTCACAAAACATCACTACAAATCGTGTACTGATGTTTTGTAGATTCACAAAAACAAGCAGCACTACATACTATCTCAATATCAATTGTACTGATGTTTTGTAGATTCATAAAACATCACTACAAATCGTGTCTCTGATTTAGTAGTGAAATACTATCTCAATATCGATTGTACTAATGTTTTGTGGATGCGAATCCACAACACATAAAGGAACCTAAGGATGCAAATAGAGACACAATTTGCAGATTCTTCACACATGTTGACAAAATCAGCAGCAAAATCAATTTCAATATAGCAGTAAAATGAAAAGAACCAAAAACCAAACAAGGGGGTGAAGAAGGGGATAAAGAAGCGGGAGATGAAGAAGGGGATGAAGAAGGGGATCAAAAGAACTAACTGATGGAGAGAAAAAAACGATGGAAACGAAGGGGATGAAGAAGCACGCCGCCAACGAGCACCACCAAAGTCGACGCCTTTTGTCGAGGCCTTTCGTCAAAGCGGGAGATGAAGAAGAGGGAGTCAACGAGCACCGCCTTCGTTGTTGAAAGAAGGGGATGAAGAAGAGAGACGAAAGTGAAGCGGGAGACGAAAGTGAAGCGGGATAATGCAAGCGCCCAAATTAAAATTTACCTCATGGTGTATTTGAACAAAAAAATTAGTCTCATGGTGTATTTGATTTTCTATGTAACTAGGTATTAGGTTGGTTTAAAAAAATTCAGCTTTATATCTCGTTTAATACATGTCTGTGATATTGGATTTTCTATATGCCACAGACTATTTCCACGTATGTTGTATATGATATGTGGCTAATTGTTTCCAGCTTTATATCTCGTGTAATACACGTCCGAGATATTTGCTATGGGGTATTTGAATCTTTTTATAGTAGTATAGATTAGTATTTTTATGGAATCACAATGATATTCATCAATCAAATGACATGGATTTGCTTTGCTAAGATTCATCTTAAATAGTTTCATAAAATCAGTTTCTATTGTTTTCGTAGATTAGTTTTTAAAACAGGAAAACTCCTAATTGTTTTCTAGATAGATTTGTCCAAATAAATCCTAAATAAGTCCTTGTTTCTTGTGGGATTCGACCCTTACTTCCACTATTTTATAGACAATAAGATTTAGTGTCAAGTAGGTAAAAGTTAGGCAAAATATTAATCTCGCAATCATTATCTTTTTTACGTCGTGTTTGTTTGAAATACTCTCTTTAAAATTTTTAACGACTAACAAACAAACATTCATCACACTCAAGAAAAAAAGTCTTTCAACTGGGTACAAGAGCATGAATTTGCCTTCCAAGCACTAAAATCATATATGTTTGACCTAGTGCTTCTCAGAAAACCTAAAGACAGGTGCCTTTGAAAATCTACCATGCGATGCCTTATACGTTTGTAGCTGCAGCCATAGTCAAAGAGGAGGACAACAAATAGTCATCTGTTTATTACGTCAGTTGATCCCTCCTCTTGTCTAAACCAGATACTCTGTGTTAGGAAAACTATTTCCATTTCTTGTTATGACATCCATTCAATTGAAGCCTTATTTTGAAACACATAGTACTGTCATGTGGACTAACTACCCCATGAAAGCAGTCATGGAAAAAACTGAGTTTACATGACGCATGACCAAGTGGGTGATACAACTCAACAAATACTACATCAAATTTCAATCGCGTAAAATGATCGAGTTTCAGGCTATAGCGGACTTTGTGGTCGACTTTAGACCAACCCTCAAGACAGAGGCGTCCAAGAAATTGATGGTCCTCACCATGGAAACTTTACATGGATGATGCGTCAAATCTCGGGGTACAAGACTAGGTGTCGTGCTAAAGTCATTGCAGGGGGCATGATAGCTTAGGTCGTGAGATGCGAGTGGAAAGCAACTGAAAATGAAGAAAAATATGAGGCACCCATCTTTGGTCTTGACCTAGTACAAGACCTGTAAATTGTTGACATCCAGTTAACTTGTGACTCTTTGTTGATAGTCAACCAGGTCCAAGTTGAATACATTCTTAAAGACGACATGATGTCACAACACCTAACCCACGTCCAATCCTTAATTCCTCACTTAAAAAAAAATCTCATATCCCTAGTGTTAAGAGACCAGAACGCCCAGGATGCTGTCCTAGCCAATCTTGGATCTTTCTTTCACCCTAACGAGTTCCCAGCAATACCGCTTATGTATACACTAACCCCAACAGATTCTAAGATGGAAAAAAGCAACATATACATGGTCACCTCAATCCAGCAGGATGATAGCTCAGAAGACTGGATGCCACCTATCATCGGGTGGATGATCCACAAAAATTCCCATCATATTCTATGATCGACTCTTTGCTTTTTCAGAAATCAGAGACTGGCGTACTCCTCAAGTGCTTAACAGCGACTGAAGCACGTATACTCCTCCTATCCTTACATAGTGAAGAATGAGGCAACCACGTTGGAGGACGAAGCCTAGCCTGTAAAGCACGACTTCTGGGATATTACTAGCTGACCATGAATTCTGACGCCATCGAGCTCACCTCACGCTACGATGCACGCCAAAAACATGCCCTAGTACCTCATCAACCTGTATAACTCCGACATCCTACTCTCCCTCCTAGGCCTTTTATGAGGTGGGGATGGACATAATCGGAAAATTGCCACCAGCTCCGGGGCAATGAGTGTTCTTCCTCTCCATGACAAACTACTTATTTAAGTGGATCGAAGCCGAAGTATACAGGGAAGTCAAGGAGAAAGATGTTATTTCCTTCATCAAGAGAAGCATCATTTACGGGTTTGAGATCCCTTCGAAAATTGTATATGACAATGGATCGCAGTTCATCGGATTGAAGACAAGAACATTCTGCTCACATTTAAACATCAACCTAGTCACGTTGACCGCAAGTATCCCCATGAAAACGGTAAAGCTGAGTCCAGTAACAATATCATCATCAATCACCTCACGAAGCAACTCAGTGACGCTAAAGGAAAGTGGGTCGACGAGTTGCCTTACATACTCTAGTCCGACAGAACTACCGGGCCCTGAATCGGCCCACGCCTATATGACGTCCCTCGGTTATGCCCAGCTACGAGTAGACGCGTCTAGCTATGGGAGATGGACCATGGGAGTGCGACGTGTACCGTTGGAAAGAGACGTTGGAGAGTGGAGAATGTCAGACATGAATCTCAAATGCGCGTCCGACGAGTCCGGGATATGGGAGTGAGACGTGTACCATTGGAAAGAGACGTGTCTAATTGTTTAGTGTTATTTTTATTGTTAATATAAATAAGTGTAATTAATCTTGTTTGTAATACAATTAACAATACTCGATTACTAGAAACTCTCAAGCATTCTTGTACTCTTCACCATTAATACAATCCAATTATTCATACATTTTGTTCTTCATTTCTATATTCCAATCTGATCGAATAATTACCTCATTTTTTAAGACAATTTAGACAAAGTCATCTTTTTACCTAGAAAAATTTGGTGCCCGCCGTGGTGAAATTAGCTGATCTTCCTACTAAATCGAAAATCTTTCTTGTTCATCCTTCATGGTCAACCATGTCACCAATCCCACCATCTTTGAAAGTGGTAATGTTGTTATTACCGAGGAGGAGACTATATCTCGGCAAGACAAGGGAAAGTAAGTGGAGGAAACCTCTGAGGCATCAACTCGAAGTCAAATACGAGAAATGGCCCAAGCCATGCAATCACTTCGGCAAGCACTGGCCGACCAGCGTTGAGACTATGATTCGCTCCGCGAATCCCTAGGTGCGGAAAATACTACACTGGTGACTAAGAATTACATGTTGAAATCATAGATAAGCCTCAGGGATCCGGTGGCCGACCAACCTTGAGGGCATACAGACTCGACTCAACATGGATGCCTTCGGGGGAATGTCGGGGCATGCGCCTATTCTCCCAAAATCTCGGTAATGATAACCTAAACACTATTTTTACTCCTAACAGTGTGTCATTTGAGACGCCGGCTGGGGTCAATAGACACCGAGCCAACGCTAACCAGGGCATTGGAGGACCAGATGTCCAGACTCTCATTCAACATGATATTGATACCCGCCTCAAGTCCACCATCAGATCTCTTGATGAAAGATTCGCTCGAATCTCGGGGGTCCCTCCACCACTCAAAAGAGAGGCGATCGATGGCTTTGAAGAATCACCCTTCTTCAACGAGATCGCTTGCTTGGAAATTCCCAAGAAATTACGTCTCCCGCCAATGGAGAAGTACAATGACATGACCGACCCGTCCAATCATGTTGATATATACAAACAAACTCTTTACACGATAGTCGTACTAATACCAAGGAGGCACTCATATGCCAGAGTTTTGGCATGTCCCTCGTGGGGCCGGCCCTAACATGGTACATGCCCTTTCCACAAGCGCCAATCGCGTCTTTCTCTGAACTCGTCAATGCTTTCAATATTCAATTTTCCAATAGTCAAAACATAGATAAGCAGTCTAGCGACATGTACCGTATAATACAACATGCTAATGAACCCCTACAAGCTTATCTTAGAAGGTATACTAATGAAATGGTCAGCATCCCCTTTTGGGATGCTTGTGTGTCGGTAGAAGCGTTTCAACGGGGTCTGGTTAAAGGGAGTGAGCTATACCGCGAACTTACAAAATGTCCTTGTCACATCTTCGAGGACGCACAGGCAAAGGCGTTGGTTCACATTCTTTTAGAGGAAGACGACGTCCCATCCAAGGTGGACAAGAGTCCTAATCGTGTCGACCGACGGCCCCATCACAACAACAAGAGAGATAGACGGAGTCAGTCCAACCCATCCAAACAACAAAATAGCAGCGAGCGGGATAGTTGTGGAAGGGCGATACCGCGCTTCCCCCTAAGGTACAATCAGATTATTTAATATCACCACTTCTGAACTTGTGAAGGCCTTCAACAAAATAGGAAAAGACGTTAGGTAGTCCCATAAGATGGATGATAGGAGCTTATTATATGATGTAACTAGCGACTATTAGCTTAGGATTAGTGGTTTTTAGGTGCTTACTGAGTGGTATTCCTGGAATCTGGTATGATTGTTCACTTATAGATTTGCGGGATGCTCATAAGCGTTATTTTGTGGTATTGATTATGGAGATCCTGTTTGTACTCACCTTTAGTGCATTTGGGACGGAGCTAGATAGAAGACTACCACACCTACACCCATGGAGAAGCTGAGAGGCGAAGCCGAGCTGCCTCGGAAGCTTACAGAAGACCGAAGACCAGTCCGAGAGAAGGTTTCAAGACGAAGAAGAGCTACGAAGAAGATGTCTCAACCGAGACTATAATGTCTCGATCGAGATTTGCCCTCGACATAGATCTTTCGATCGAGACTATAATGTCTCGATCGCGACTTTGCCTCGACATAAAAGTAGGGATCGCGACTTGGAGGTAATGATCGAGTCTGGTGCCATTTTGAAGTGACTGGGAAAAAGTCTCGGTCGAGACCATAAAGTCTCGATCGCGACTGCCGACGCGGACCGGCCCAATTGCTGATCTAGTCCGAATTTCTATCAGTTTTCCCTTTTTATCTTTTATTTTCAGTTATTTTCTATCTTCTAGGTTAGATACTATATAAACCTTTAGTTTTTTGGTTAGATTTATCTTCTTAATCTTTTGCCACTTTCATAAATTCATTCTGAGAGATTCAGCAGCCAAGAAGAAAGCTCCCACCTTTGTGCCATCTTCTACCTTCATCCCTGGTTGTTCATCCATAATTATGTATAGCTTCCTCTTGGTTATGTCTTGCTAAGTTCCTACTAGTTCACTCTTAGGTTGAAGCCATTATTCTAGGAATTGTTTGTGAGAATTCTATTGTTTATGTTCTAATAATAATTTCAGCATTGTTTTATATTCTCTTGTGATTATTGTTATTGATTGATATTGATTTTATCTAGGTTGCAAACTAGGTTGATTATTATTCATTCATATCACTAGGCCTGATAATTCGATTTGAAAAGTCTTGTCTTTTAGGTAGCAATCAGAATTAGCATAGACTATTTGCGAGTGCTTATTTTGTAGAGATTATAAACCTGTGTTGAGTATCGGCGATTTGCCAATGGTATTGCATAGGCCTACATATCTTTGATCTTTATGCTGTTGAGTAGTTGAACCTTAGGATTTTTTTGGTTGTTGCATACAACAAGGGTTTCTAGGACTATTTGGACTAGTTTCTATTTACGAACAAAGAGTAGGACAACTAGATTATTTATTTAAAGAACATAACTTTTATAGAATTTGATGATCAACTTTCCATAAGAATAATGCACTGATGCTAAAAGAGTGAGCTTTCCATTGTTATAGTTTACAAAATCCAACAATTCACGTTTTAACTATTGCTAGTTAGTTTACAAACCAAAAACCTCCTAGTTACTATTTGGTAACACAAATTGAATTAAGCTATCGTTGTGGCTCCCTTGGGACTCGACTCCGACTTACCACTTCACTAGTGGATACTTTAGTTGGATTATTTTTTATTGGGCCAACGACCGTTTAACGCCTGTCAATGGACAAGCTAGAGTCAGGGCAAGACATGTCCAAGTGGTGTGACTTCCATGCTGACCATGGTCAGTCCACGGACGACTGCATTGTTGATGAAATTTATGTGTTAATCTGGTTGTAAAATTCAGAAATAATAGGATTGTAGACAAACACTCCATTAAAGCAAATGATTGCGAGATTAGGATCTCGCAAGTTTATACATAACAAAAACTAAATGCTACTTATTATAATATAGTGGAAGTAAGGGTCGAATCCCATAGGAGGCATCCACTTATTTAAACTTTATTTATAACAAATCTATTTCAAAAACAAAAGGGTTTGATTGGTTGAAAACTAACTAAGAAAAACAGCGAGAAAATGATTTATAAAACTATTTAAGAAGATTATTAGCAAAGAAAATTCATGTTATTTGGTTGATGAACATCATTGTGATTCCGTAAAAACACATAACCTATCATATTTGACCCTACTCCTATACGACAAGTATCTAGCACCTCAATCCAAGCATACTAAACATTAACAAATTGATTAACTACGATGAACGCCTATAGTTCAAATCAATGAAGGCATTAATGAAAAGAATACTAGCGAATAGGCATTTCGCGACTAGCCTACAATCCAATTCTCTACACTAACACTTAGTTCAAACCGAATCTAAGTGTTCATGTTTGTTTCGATGGAAAAGGTTAGGAAAACTCCATTAACCTATCCTAAAAATTATGAATAAAGAATTTAATCCTAGGTAATCAATCTAGCACTAAAATCCAGAATTCAATACTCAATAAATTCGGATGAAAATAATTAAATCATACTAACAAACCGAAATCACTCAATTACATCAAACCAAACAACAATTTAATGATGTAATAAGAAATTGGGATTTTAGCCCTTCATAATAAGGTTTACAAAGATAGAACGATGAATAAATATTACTAACCTTTGGAGAAGACTTCTAAAACACCCAAGAACAATGTTATCTCTCAAGTGTAAACAAAAACTGAAGACCAATAAAGTAATTTTAGTCCGTCTGGAGATCGGCAGGTGTCGATGAGTCTTCTGTGTCCTTGCTCAAATTCTACATCGGGAGGCGCCGATGGATGTGCCACGGCCGCCGATGAGTCTTTTGCCTACTTTTGACTCCTTTAGCTTGTTTTGCACCTCATATGTGCATGCCTTTGTATTCACTCTTCCTAAGCTCCTTGTTGACTCTAATAGGCTTCAAAGTAACTCAAATAAGATATATAGCGTCGGATGATGGTTTGGACTAAATACGTATTTGTAACACCCATAAATGTAGTGAAACAGTGCTAAATTAATGCTTATAGACGCGTCGTAGACGTTCTTACCAGTTTCCTTAAGACGTGAAGTCGCTCGACCCATTGAAAAGGGACTGCTTAGAGATGTCATCTCATATCACACCTGGTCCACGTTGGATCTATGTAGCAAGGTATCAGTGGGCCGTCCCTCTTATCTCGTTCCTGACAAGGTTATAAATTGCATTTCATGTGGTTCGGAGATTCGTGTAATATTGTATTCTGCTGCCAAGCCAAGACCCATGCAGAGCCTAGGCGACACGACTCTTCCATTGGGTGTGGTGCCCATAAAGGTCAACGACCTCCCTCCGATGAGATTCAACGACGAGGACGCCAATGGTGATTACGAGCACGATGATGGGTTAGTCATTTCATTATATGCAGGGAACTGCTTAATCCGCAGGATCCTAGTGGATAACGGTAGTTCCCCGGACACCATCACCCTCTCTGCCTTAAAAGAGATGGGATTGTCCGAGGCGGATATCAATCCTAGACGCGTGCCCGTCATCGAGTTTAGAAGGGAGGTAAAATATACGCTAGGGAACATTGTCCTTCTAGTCCTGGCTCGAGGGAGGTAAAATATACGCTAGGGAACATACTTCGGCTTCAATCTAAAAGTGAAATTTGATATCATAGATTGCATGTCGCCCTACAACTGTATTATGGATAGACCCTGGATTCACGCGATGAAGGAAGTGATGTCCACCTATCACCAAATGACAAAATTCCATATGAAATGAGGAGTACAAGAGGTCAAAGGGGAACAACGACTAGCCCGAGAGTGCTATGTAGTGTCAATGAAAATGGTGGTCGAAGAAAGAGAAGCAGAGAAATCAATGGACGAAGGACGGTCGAGAGAGTACATCGAGCCAGAAATGGAACAAATCAACGAAGTACCACTCGATCCTTCTTTGCCCAATCGGTTTGTCAAAGTCAGTTCCGACCTCGACGACGAGCCGCAAGTACAACTGGTTTCTTGCTTAAGTGAACGATCGAATAATTTTGGTTGGACACATTAGGACATGGTAGGCATCTCCCATGATGTCATCACACATATATTAAACATAGATAATAGTTTTTTCTCCAGTAAAACAAAAACGCAATAAATTCTCGGCTGAGCGCAAAAAGGTCATCGACAACGAGGTGTCTAAACTTCTCAAAACAGGTAAAAACAGGGAAGTCAAATATCATGAATGGTTGGGAAATATGGTTATCGTGGAGAAGAAAAATGGTAAGTGGCACGTATGCATCGACTTCAAAGTCCTTAACAAGGCTTGTCCCAAAGACTCCTTCCCTCTTCTCCCCCACATCAACGTGATGATTGATGCAATAGTGAGTCACAAGATGCTCTCGTTCATGGACACCTTAATTGGATATCATTAGATTTAGATGAACCCGAATGACCAAGAGAAAACATCTTTCATCATAAGTATCAACGTTTGTTATAAAGTCATGCCCTTCGGCCTGACAAACACAAGGACAACATATCAACGATTGGTGAACAAATTGTTCAAGGACCAGATTGGGTACACCATGGAACTCTATATCGACGACATGCTAATCAAATCTAAACAAAAACAAGACCACATCAACCACCTAAAGGACGTGTTCGACATCCTAGACATGTATTATATGAAACTTAACCCTGCCAAGGGTTTGTTTGGACTCTCTTCAGGAAAATTTCTGGGGTACATGTAACCCAAGAGGAATTGAGGCAAGTCCGACGCAATTGAAGTCCATCGTCAACCTTAGATCTCCTAGATGCATCAATGACATCCAAAACATAATAGGTCGCGTCGCAACCCTAATTAGATTATCTCCAAGTTGTCAAACAAGTACAAACCCTTCTACGACACCCTCAAGAAAAATAAATCCTTTAACTAGGGACCCGACCACGAAATGGCCTTCCACGACATTAAAACCTACCTAGCCAATCCCTTACTCATCGCAAAGCCGCGTGACGGAAAGCCACTATTTATCTACCTCGCCGTGTCCAATGTGTCGGTTAGCGCCTCCCTTATGAGAGAGGAAGATGGTAAGCAATTGTCAGTCTACTACATAAGCAAGTCACTACTTTTTGCCAAAACAAGGTACTCTGTATTAGAAAAACTGGTGATGGCTCTTGTTATGGTGTCAATCAAACTAAACCCTTATTTCGAGACACATACCATCATCGTTCGAACTAATATCCCATGAAAGCAATCATGAGAAGAACTAAGTTGACAGGATGCATGACCAAGTGGGTGATCCAACTTAGAGGATACGACATAGAGTTCAAGCCTAGAACGACAATCAAGTCCTAGGCTATAGAATATTTTGTGGTCGACTTCAGTCCTGAGCTAGAAGCGGATGCGTCAAAGGAATTGATCACCCTCGTCATGGAAGAAGGCCACGACACTTGGGAACTCCATATCGATGTCGCGTCCATCTCTAGGAGCACTAGATTAGGCATCCTGCTAAAGTCACCACAAGGAGACTGGATAGCCCAAGCCGTGAGATGTGAGTATGAAGCAACGAATAATGAAGCGGACTACGAAGCCTTGGTCAAAAGACTTAAGACTAGCATAAGACCTCTCGGTCGTCGATATAAAGGTAACTTGTGACTCCCTATTTATAGTCAATCAAGTGCAAGGAGAATACACAGTCAAAGACAAGAGAATGGCAGAGTACCTAACCGTCGTCCAAGACATGATAAAAATCTCCCTGCCCCAAGTCCCAAGAGACCAAAATGCTCAATAATATTCCTTAGCAAACCTTGGATCCGTGTTACACCCAAATGACTTCTTACCATATCATTAGTCCACATCCTAGTCCCCGCATCCTCCAAAACTGTCAAACACCATGTCAAAACTATTACGACCGAAGATTCATCCAATGATTAGAGACAATTGATCATTGACTAGATGGTCCAACAAATACTTTCCCCGGACAAACTAGAAGCCAAGCGCCTCAAATATCAATTTGTGTCCTACAATCATTGATTGTTCGTTGTTCAGAAAATCCACGACGGGGGTACTCCTAAAATGTGTCACGAGGTTTGAATCTTAGAACCTACCCTCATCCGTGCACGAAGAAGAATGTGGTAATCAAACAGGCGGCCGAATTCTAGCTTGTAAAGCTCAACAACTGGGGTATTATTGGCCAACCATGAACTCCGACGCGATAGAATTCACCATACGGTATGACGCTTGTCAGAGACATGCATCCGTCCCTCATCAACCAGTTGATCCTTTAATTCCTACGCTACCTCCATATGGCAGTTCATGAGATGGGGAATGGACATCATGGGAAAGCTACCATCGTGGAAAAGCTTCCATCCGAAGCAGAGCAACGTGTGTTCTTCCACACTATGACCGACTACTTCTCCAAGTGGATCGAAGAACAAGATTACAAGGAGGTAAAGGAGAAAGACATCATATCATTCATCAAGAGAAATATCAGTTTTAGGTTTAGGATCCCCTCCAAAATCATATGTGACAACGGGTCTCAATTCATTGAAAGAAGATAAGTGCATTTTGCGACCAATGGAACATCAACTTGGTCACATCAACACCCAGATACCCTTAGCCAAACAGACAAGAAGAATTTGGCAACAAGATTATCATCAATAACCTTAAGAAGCGACTCAGAGAAGACAAGGGTAAATGGGTCGATGATTTACCCCACATCCTTTAGTCCGACATAACTACCCCTAAGAATGCCACTGGACAATCGCCTTTCGCACTGGTCTATGGGTATGAAGCGGTTGTCCCTGCCAAAATCTTTATTCCCACTGTCAGATGCCAGCTGCAAAACCTCGAGCAAAACAACTTCAACTCAGTGCAAGCGCTGGATTTAGTGGATGGAGTTAGAGAAAAATCAAGGATACGTATGCTGCAATATCAACAACACGTCGCGCACAACTATAACCAGAACGTCCGTGTCAAGATATTTTTGTTAGGTGACTGGGTTCTCAGGAAAACCTTCCAAAACCCTAAGGAACCCAAAGATGGTAAGCTAGCTCCAGAATGGGAAGGATCGTACCAGATCATTGAAATCGTTGGAGAAGGTGCATATCGACTATGTGGCTCCAAAGACAGGGACGTCCCCCGTAGCTGGAATGTTATGCACTTAAGAAAGTATCCTTTTCAAAACCCTATTCTATTTATTCCTTTACAATTGCATCATTAAAGTTTATCATATACAACTTTATACTAACTTGAGCGTCGGAGGGCCGTTGGGCTCGCTCCCAATGGTCAGTCGTTAGCTCGAAACTTTTTGTTTTACATGTGTGTAGGTAAACGCCCCTCGACCCTCGGTTGAGTCATTATTGATCTCCATGACAAACGGACACGATCGATCAGACACAAGGGATTGAACATAAGGCACTTCGTGAAACCGCTAGCCTTACAACATTTATAAGGTAAGGCATCCCCTTATAATATTACGTAACGCCAAACATACATCATTGACTCCCTTGGCATTACAATAACGTGTGTTGATACATCCACAATTACTTACAGGCCTACTCCTCCATCATCAAAGAGCGATACATGATCACATCATCATTGACAGACGATGCACGAACGCGACAAGTATGCGGTCTAAACAACCCAACTTGACATCAAATACGCACATGCAATATTAAGGTACAAAATTAAAGCAGATAGATCCAGATTATGTAAAGTGTGGCCCGCTATGGTAGACGGGTCGCCAAAACATTGTCTCACCTTCACACATGAAGGACTTCTCAGAAAGTTAACTGGAACAAACAAACAAGCATGAGCAGAAAAAAAGTTCAAATATTAACTAACTAACACCCACCATTGCACTTTATAGCTTCAAACATCATCATGAGGCTCCTCACATGCGTCGCTTTGAGCCTGGGGCATATTGAAAAAACTCACCATCCATGGAAAAAAGACCCTTATCCTTTAGATAGTCCAAGTGAGGACACCCCTTGGGGAAACCCTGTCCAGGGGCTCCTATTCTGCATCTAGGTCCCAGTCGCCCTGTTATCCACGCAAAAACTCTTTCATCATCTAGATGAGGGACTTGGCACACATATAGGCTCCGAGGTCAACACATACCTCCCTACACTTTTCCTTGAGCTTGGTCAGTTCATTCTCTAATTTCTAGCAATGCCTGGTTACACCTTCGACCTCCGTCTTAGCAGCATTAACTTGAGCAATGCACCGGTCATCCATCTCCTTGACCCTACCTTCCATGAATCAAACCTTCTCCTACGCAGCAAGCATCCTAGCCATCCCTTCATCAAGATTTATCTGCAAATTGTCAACGGTATTCTTGGCCTTCCCATTACTCGAACTAAGATGTTGGAAGCCCTAGAGAAATAAATGTTATCACTACGAACTAAACATGCACAAAAACATGAAGTTGTTGATTCACTTACCATCCAACAGTAGTTGGTGGCGGATTCAAGATTTTGAAGTAGGGAGAGAGCTTTAACATCTTTGCTCATGAGAGAGACAAGGATGTCTATGGAGCTTGCCTTAATCTTAGGATGTTTGCGAGGGATGATCTCGGTAGCTATGTTAGGTAAATGTCTCTTCTCCTTCTGAGGTGACATGGCAACAGGTGGTTTGACTTCCTTTCTTACTGGAGATGATCTTTCTTTGTGACGAGATTCCATCAAGCTCTTTGCAGACATACGGGTGGATCCTTGGACGGACGTCTCTGCTGCGACGATCGAATATGAGATCGTATATTCCAAGTGTATGGACCAAGATGGATAAAAAGAACTACTTACTTTTGGCAGGCGATGGGAATCGGGTGCAGAGTAGTAGCATTGTTGAATTTCCTATTGTTGAGTGATATCTCCATGGAATGTATGAGTTTTGCTTCAATAGCATCGTTAGGGGCATGGCTGGTTAACAACGGTTATGGTAAACCCAATGACACCATTATAAATCAAAACAACAAGGCTAAATCCGGGCAAAAGAAAGCAAGACCATACATTTCCATTTCCAGTTGGTACGAAGAAAACAGTTGTCAGTCCCCAGAGATTTGACCTCAACAAATAAATACCTCTTCTTCCATCCCCGGTCATTCACACTGAGACTGATGGCCATTGGCTTCATCGATGCTCTATTATTCATGATGTACTGGAGAAATTTTGAGCGTAACGGAGTGTAGTAGTAGTCGATGTCGTTTGTTGTAAAACCAAACCCATACCTTTTGTTCAATCTGTCAAAGAGCATTAGGATGCTCCATGCTTGTGGTACTAGTTGACAGGGTACCGATCCGCACATCTGGAGGACACCTTGGGTGAAAGGTGTGAACGGAAAGACTTGACTAGTCTTGAATGGGTAATTGTAAAAACTCATCCATCCGTCTGGCATGGTGTCGGCTTGTTCGGTAACTGATAGAATCTTGGCGACGATGTTTTCTGAAAATTGTGCCGCTTCCAGAAGTACCTCTAACCCTACTATGGTGAGTTGTAAAGGAGAAACATCGGCGTCCTCCAAAATGAATGCTGGAGGTTGTTCTTGGTTTGAGGATGACATGATCAGAATGGGAAAGGTTTCATGAAAAGTGGAGAATCGCTGGGAAGGAGAAAAAGAAAAACTGAAGGAGAAAAGTATGAAAGAAGAAGGATCGAGGGAGATATCTTGGAGGAAGAAGTGATTTGACGCTACATTGGAGAGGTAAAGTAATAATTCCCTATAGACAGTTAACGGGCGAGATGCGGTGTACGGTGGGCCACACAGCAAGGGAAAAAAGAAACTTACAGCTCGTCATTTTTGAACTCCCGCCCGTTTCTTTTGGGGCAATTGTCGGGCCCTGAACCGGCCCATGTCCATATGACGTCCCTCGGTTATGTCCAGCAATGAGTAGATGTGTCTAGTTGTGGGCTATGAACCATGGGAGTGCAACGCATACCGTTGGAAGGAGACGTTGAAGAGTGGAGAAAGTCAGACACGAATCTCAATTGCGTGTTCGACGAGTCTGGGATATTGACGACGTGGCTCTAGTTGTTTAAGGTTATTTTTATTGTTAATATAAATACGTGTAATTTATTTTGTTTGTAACAACAATTAGGAATACTCGATTACCAGAAACTCTAAAGAATTCTTTTACTCTTCACCATTAATACAATCTAATTACTCATACATTTTGTTGTTCTTTTCTATT
>NW_027368353.1:0-50490 GCF_046119375.1 Phyllobates terribilis | reverse complement strand
AACAGTAATATCTCCACATTGCACGGTGCAATTCTGAAATTTTTAGCTTTTTCCTGTTAATCCTAGCATGATAAAGATTCAAAGAGAGTGAGATGCCAGCTCCTTTCATTCAGTCAGTAGCTTCAAACATTTCTGGTATATGAAAAACATGTTTTTCAATGGCAAAAATCAATGAATATTGTAAATGCACAAACAGTAATATCTCCACATTGCAAGGTGCAATTCTGAAATTTTTTGCTTTTTCCTGCTAATCCTAGCATGATAAAGAAGATTCAAAGAGAGTGAGATGCCAGCTCCTTTCATTCAGTCAGTAGCTTCAAACATTTCTGGTATATGAAAAACATGTTTTTCAATGGCAAAAATCAATGAATATTGTAAATGCACAAACAGTAATATCTCCACATTGCAAGGTGCAATTCTGAAATTTTTTGCTTTTTGCTGCTAATCCTAGCATGATAAAGAAGATTCAAAGAGAGTGAGATGCCAGCTCCTTTCATTCAGTCAGTAGCTTCAAACATTTCTGGTATATGAAAAACATGTTTTTCAATGGCAAAAATCAATGAATATTGTAAATGCACAAACAGTAATATCTCCACATTGCAAGGTGCAATTCTGAAATTTTTTGCTTTTTCCTGCTAATCCTAGCATGATAAAGAAGATTCAAAGAGAGTGAGATGCCAGCTCCTTTCATTCAGTCAGTAGCTTCAAACATTTCTGGTATATGAAAAACATGTTTTTCAATGGCAAAAATCAATGAATATTGCAAATGCACAAACAGTAATATCTCCACATTGCACGGTGCAATTCTGAAATTTTTAGCTTTTTCCTGTTAATCCTAGCATGATAAAGAAGATTCAAATAGAGTGAGATGCCAGCTCCTTTCATTCAGTCAGTAGCTTCAAACATTTCTGGTATATGAAAAACATGTTTTTCAATGGCAAAAATCAATGAATATTGTAAATGCACAAACAGTAATATCTCCACATTGCAAGGTGCAATTCTGAAATTTTTTGCTTTTTCCTGCTAATCCTAGCATGATAAAGAAGATTCAAAGAGAGTGAGATGCCAGCTCCTTTCATTCAGTCAGTAGCTTCAAACATTTCTGGTATATGAAAAACATGTTTTTCAATGGCAAAAATCAATGAATATTGTAAATGCACAAACAGTAATATCTCCACATTGCACGGTGCAATTCTGAAATTTTTAGCTTTTTCCTGTTAATCCTAGCATGATAAAGAAGATTAAAAGAGAGTGAGATGCCAGCTCCTTTCATTCAGTCAGTAGCTTCAAACATTTCTGGTATATGAAAAACATGTTTTTCAATGGCAAAAATCAATGAATATTGTAAATGCACAAACAGTAATATCTCCACATTGCAAGGTGCAATTCTGAAATTTTTTGCTTTTTCCTGCTAATCCTAGCATGATAAAGAAGATTCAAAGAGAGTGAGATGCCAGCTCCTTTCATTCAGTCAGTAGCTTCAAACATTTCTGGTATATGAAAAACATGTTTTTCAATGGCAAAAATCAATGAATATTGTAAATGCACAAACAGTAATATCTCCACATTGCACGGTGCAATTCTGAAATTTTAGCTTTTTCCTGTTAATCCTAGCATGATAAAGAAGATTCAAAGAGAGTGAGATGCCAGCTCCTTTCATTCAGTCAGTAGCTTCAAACATTTCTGGTATATGAAAAACATGTTTTTCAATGGCAAAAATCAATGAATATTGTAAATGCACAAACAGTAATATCTCCACATTGCAAGGTGCAATTCTGAAATTTTTTGCTTTTTCCTGCTAATCCTAGCATGATAAAGAAGATTCAAAGAGAGTGAGATGCCAGCTCCTTTCATTCAGTCAGTAGCTTCAAACATTTCTGGTATATGAAAAACATGTTTTTCAATGGCAAAAATCAATGAATATTGTAAATGCACAAACAGTAATATCTCCACATTGCACGGTGCAATTCTGAAATTTTTAGCTTTTTCCTGTTAATCCTAGCATGATAAAGAAGATTCAAATAGAGTGAGATGCCAGCTCCTTTCATTCAGTCAGTAGCTTCAAACATTTCTGGTATATGAAAAACATGTTTTTCAATGGCAAAAATCAATGAATATTGTAAATGCACAAACAGTAATATCTCCACATTGCAAGGTGCAATTCTGAAATTTTTTGCTTTTTCCTGCTAATCCTAGCATGATAAAGAAGATTCAAAGAGAGTGAGATGCCAGCTCCTTTCATTCAGTCAGTAGCTTCAAACATTTCTGGTATATGAAAAACATGTTTTTCAATGGCAAAAATCAATGAATATTGTAAATGCACAAACAGTAATATCTCCACATTGCACGGTGCAATTCTGAAATTTTTAGCTTTTTCCTGTTAATCCTAGCATGATAAAGAAGATTAAAAGAGAGTGAGATGCCAGCTCCTTTCATTCAGTCAGTAGCTTCAAACATTTCTGGTATATGAAAAACATGTTTTTCAATGGCAAAAATCAATGAATATTGTAAATGCACAAACAGTAATATCTCCACATTGCAAGGTGCAATTCTGAAATTTTTTGCTTTTTCCTGCTAATCCTAGCATGATAAAGAAGATTCAAAGAGAGTGAGATGCCAGCTCCTTTCATTCAGTCAGTAGCTTCAAACATTTCTGGTATATGAAAAACATGTTTTTCAATGGCAAAAATCAATGAATATTGTAAATGCACAAACAGTAATATCTCCACATTGCACGGTGCAATTCTGAAATTTTAGCTTTTTCCTGTTAATCCTAGCATGATAAAGAAGATTCAAAGAGAGTGAGATGCCAGCTCCTTTCATTCAGTCAGTAGCTTCAAACATTTCTGGTATATGAAAAACATGTTTTTCAATGGCAAAAATCAATGAATATTGTAAATGCACAAACAGTAATATCTCCACATTGCAAGGTGCAATTCTGAAATTTTTTGCTTTTTCCTGCTAATCCTAGCATGATAAAGAAGATTCAAAGAGAGTGAGATGCCAGCTCCTTTCATTCAGTCAGTAGCTTCAAACATTTCTGGTATATGAAAAACATGTTTTTCAATGGCAAAAATCAATGAATATTGTAAATGCACAAACAGTAATATCTCCACATTGCACGGTGCAATTCTGAAATTTTTAGCTTTTTCCTGTTAATCCTAGCATGATAAAGAAGATTCAAAGAGAGTGAGATGCCAGCTCCTTTCATTCAGTCAGTAGCTTCAAACATTTCTGGTATATGAAAAACATGTTTTTCAATGGCAAAAATCAATGAATATTGTAAATGCACAAACAGTAATATCTCCACATTGCAAGGTGCAATTCTGAAATTTTTTGCTTTTTCCTGCTAATCCTAGCATGATAAAGAAGATTCAAAGAGAGTGAGATGCCAGCTCCTTTCATTCAGTCAGTAGCTTCAAACATTTCTGGTATATGAAAAACATGTTTTTCAATGGCAAAAATCAATGAATATTGTAAATGCACAAACAGTAATATCTCCACATTGCAAGGTGCAATTCTGAAATTTTTTGCTTTTTGCTGCTAATCCTAGCATGATAAAGAAGATTCAAAGAGAGTGAGATGCCAGCTCCTTTCATTCAGTCAGTAGCTTCAAACATTTCTGGTATATGAAAAACATGTTTTTCAATGGCAAAAATCAATGAATATTGTAAATGCACAAACAGTAATATCTCCACATTGCAAGGTGCAATTCTGAAATTTTTTGCTTTTTCCTGCTAATCCTAGCATGATAAAGAAGATTCAAAGAGAGTGAGATGCCAGCTCCTTTCATTCAGTCAGTAGCTTCAAACATTTCTGGTATATGAAAAACATGTTTTTCAATGGCAAAAATCAATGAATATTGCAAATGCACAAACAGTAATATCTCCACATTGCACGGTGCAATTCTGAAATTTTTAGCTTTTTCCTGTTAATCCTAGCATGATAAAGAAGATTCAAATAGAGTGAGATGCCAGCTCCTTTCATTCAGTCAGTAGCTTCAAACATTTCTGGTATATGAAAAACATGTTTTTCAATGGCAAAAATCAATGAATATTGTAAATGCACAAACAGTAATATCTCCACATTGCAAGGTGCAATTCTGAAATTTTTTGCTTTTTCCTGCTAATCCTAGCATGATAAAGAAGATTCAAAGAGAGTGAGATGCCAGCTCCTTTCATTCAGTCAGTAGCTTCAAACATTTCTGGTATATGAAAAACATGTTTTTCAATGGCAAAAATCAATGAATATTGTAAATGCACAAACAGTAATATCTCCACATTGCACGGTGCAATTCTGAAATTTTTAGCTTTTTCCTGTTAATCCTAGCATGATAAAGAAGATTAAAAGAGAGTGAGATGCCAGCTCCTTTCATTCAGTCAGTAGCTTCAAACATTTCTGGTATATGAAAAACATGTTTTTCAATGGCAAAAATCAATGAATATTGTAAATGCACAAACAGTAATATCTCCACATTGCACGGTGCAATTCTGAAATTTTTAGCTTTTTCCTGTTAATCCTAGCATGATAAAGAAGATTCAAAGAGAGTGAGATGCCAGCTCCTTTCATTCAGTCAGTAGCTTCAAACATTTCTGGTATATGAAAAACATGTTTTTCAATGGCAAAAATCAATGAATATTGTAAATGCACAAACAGTAATATCTCCACATTGCAAGGTGCAATTCTGAAATTTTTTGCTTTTTCCTGCTAATCCTAGCATGATAAAGAAGATTCAAAGAGAGTGAGATGCCAGCTCCTTTCATTCAGTCAGTAGCTTCAAACATTTCTGGTATATGAAAAACGTGTTTTTCAATGGCAAAAATCAATGAATATTGTAAATGCACAAACAGTAATATCTCCACATTGCACGGTGCAATTCTGAAATTTTTAGCTTTTTCCTGTTAATCCTAGCATGATAAAGATTCAAAGAGAGTGAGATGCCAGCTCCTTTCATTCAGTCAGTAGCTTCAAACATTTCTGGTATATGAAAAACATGTTTTTCAATGGCAAAAATCAATGAATATTGTAAATGCACAAACAGTAATATCTCCACATTGCAAGGTGCAATTCTGAAATTTTTTGCTTTTTCCTGCTAATCCTAGCATGATAAAGAAGATTCAAAGAGAGTGAGATGCCAGCTCCTTTCATTCAGTCAGTAGCTTCAAACATTTCTGGTATATGAAAAACATGTTTTTCAATGGCAAAAATCAATGAATATTGTAAATGCACAAACAGTAATATCTCCACATTGCAAGGTGCAATTCTGAAATTTTTTGCTTTTTCCTGCTAATCCTAGCATGATAAAGAAGATTCAAAGAGAGTGAGATGCCAGCTCCTTTCATTCAGTCAGTAGCTTCAAACATTTCTGGACGTTTTTCAATGGCAAAAATCAATGAATATTGTAAATGCACAAACAGTAATATCTCCACATTGCAAGGTGCAATTCTGAAATTTTTTGCTTTTTCCTGTTAATCCTAGCATGATAAAGAAGATTCAAAGAGAGTGAGATGCCAGCTCCTTTCATTCAGTCAGTAGCTTCAAACATTTCTGGTATATGAAAAACATGTTTTTCAATGGCAAAAATCAATGAATATTGTAAATGCACAAACAGTAATATCTCCACATTGCAAGGTGCATTTCTGAAATTTTTTGCTTTTTCCTGTTAATCCTAGCATGATAAAGAAGATTCAAAGAGAGTGAGATGCCAGCTCCTTTCATTCAGTCAGTAGCTTCAAACATTTCTGGTATATGAAAAACATGTTTTTCAATGGCAAAAATCAATGAATATTGTAAATGCACAAACAGTAATATCTCCACATTTCAAGGTGCAATTCTGAAATTGTTTGCTTTTTCCTGCTAATCCTAGCATGATAAAGAAGATTCAAAGAGAGTGAGATGCCAGCTCCTTTCATTCAGTCAGTAGCTTCAAACATTTCTGGTATATGAAAAACATGTTTTTCAATGGCAAAAATCAATGAATATTGTAAATGCACAAACAGTAATATCTCCACATTGCACGGTGCAATTCTGAAATTTTTAGCTTTTTCCTGTTAATCCTAGCATGATAAAGAAGATTCAAAGAGAGTGAGATGCCAGCTCCTTTCATTCAGTCAGTAGCTTCAAACATTTCTGGTATATGAAAAACATGTTTTTCAATGGCAAAAATCAATGAATATTGTAAATGCACAAACAGTAATATCTCCACATTGCAAGGTGCAATTCTGAAATTTTTAGCTTTTTCCTGTTAATCCTAGCATGATAAAGAATATTCAAAGAGAGTGAGATGCCAGCTCCTTTCATTCAGTCAGTAGCTTCAAACATTTCTGGTATATGAAAAACATGTTTTTCAATGGCAAAAATCAATGAATATTGTAAATGCACAAACAGTAATATCTCCACATTGCAAGGTGCAATTCTGAAATTTTTTGCTTTTTCCTGCTAATCCTAGCATGATAAAGATTCAAAGAGAGTGAGATGCCAGCTCCTTTCATTCAGTCAGTAGCTTCAAACATTTCTGGTATATGAAAAACATGTTTTTCAATGGCAAAAATCAATGAATATTGTAAATGCACAAACAGTAATATCTCCACATTGCACGGTGCAATTCTGAAATTTTTAGCTTTTTCCTGTTAATCCTAGCATGATAAAGAAGATTCAAAGAGAGTGAGATGCCAGCTCCTTTCATTCAGTCAGTAGCTTCAAACATTTCTGGTATATGAAAAACATGTTTTTCAATGGCAAAAATCAATGAATATTGTAAATGCACAAACAGTAATATCTCCACATTGCAAGGTGCAATTCTGAAATTTTTTGCTTTTTCCTGCTAATCCTAGCATGATAAAGAAGATTCAAAGAGAGTGAGATGCCAGCTCCTTTCATTCAGTCAGTAGCTTCAAACATTTCTGGTATATGAAAAACATGTTTTTCAATGGCAAAAATCAATGAATATTGTAAATGCACAAACAGTAATATCTCCACATTGCACGGTGCAATTCTGAAATTTTTAGCTTTTTCCTGTTAATCCTAGCATGATAAAGAAGATTCAAAGAGAGTGAGATGCCAGCTCCTTTCATTCAGTCAGTAGCTTCAAACATTTCTGGTATATGAAAAACATGTTTTTCAATGGCAAAAATCAATGAATATTGTAAATGCACAAACAGTAATATCTCCACATTGCAAGGTGCAATTCTGAAATTTTTTGCTTTTTCCTGTTAATCCTAGCATGATAAAGAAGATTCAAAGAGAGTGAGATGCCAGCTCCTTTCATTCAGTCAGTAGCTTCAAACATTTCTGGTATATGAAAAACATGTTTTTCAATGGCAAAAATCAATGAATATTGTAAATGCACAAACAGTAATATCTCAACATTGCAAGGTGCAATTCTGAAATTTTTTGCTTTTTCCTGCTAATCCTAGCATGATAAAGAAGATTCAAAGAGAGTGAGATGCCAGCTCCTTTCATTCAGTCAGTAGCTTCAAACATTTCTGGTATATGAAAAACATGTTTTTCAATGGCAAAAATCAATGAATATTGTAAATGCACAAACAGTAATATCTCCACATTGCACGGTGCAATTCTGAAATTTTTAGCTTTTTCCTGTTAATCCTAGCATGATAAAGAAGATTCAAAGAGAGTGAGATGCCAGCTCCTTTCATTCAGTCAGTAGCTTCAAACATTTCTGGTATATGAAAAACATGTTTTTCAATGGCAAAAATCAATGAATATTGTAAATGCACAAACAGTAATATCTCCACATTGCAAGGTGCAATTCTGAAATTTTTTGCTTTTTCCTGCTAATCCTAGCATGATAAAGAAGATTCAAAGAGAGTGAGATGCCAGCTCCTTTCATTCAGTCAGTAGCTTCAAACATTTCTGGTATATGAAAAACATGTTTTTCAATGGCAAAAATCAATGAATATTGTAAATGCACAAACAGTAATATCTCCACATTGCACGGTGCAATTCTGAAATTTTTAGCTTTTTCCTGTTAATCCTAGCATGATAAAGAAGATTCAAAGAGAGTGAGATGCCAGCTCCTTTCATTCAGTCAGTAGCTTCAAACATTTCTGGTATATGAAAAACATGTTTTTCAATGGCAAAAATCAATGAATATTGTAAATGCACAAACAGTAATATCTCCACATTGCAAGGTGCAATTCTGAAATTTTTTGCTTTTTCCTGTTAATCCTAGCATGATAAAGAAGATTAAAAGAGAGTGAGATGCCAGCTCCTTTCATTCAGTCAGTAGCTTCAAACATTTCTGGTATATGAAAAACATGTTTTTCAATGGCAAAAATCAATGAATATTGTAAATGCACAAACAGTAATATCTCCACATTGCACGGTGCAATTCTGAAATTTTTAGCTTTTTCCTGTTAATCCTAGCATGATAAAGAAGATTCAAAGAGAGTGAGATGCCAGCTCCTTTCATTCAGTCAGTAGCTTCAAACATTTCTGGTATATGAAAAACATGTTTTTCAATGGCAAAAATCAATGAATATTGTAAATGCACAAACAGTAATATCTCCACATTGCAAGGTGCAATTCTGAAATTTTTTGCTTTTTCCTGCTAATCCTAGCATGATAAAGAAGATTCAAAGAGAGTGAGATGCCAGCTCCTTTCATTCAGTCAGTAGCTTCAAACATTTCTGGTATATGAAAAACGTGTTTTTCAATGGCAAAAATCAATGAATATTGTAAATGCACAAACAGTAATATCTCCACATTGCACGGTGCAATTCTGAAATTTTTAGCTTTTTCCTGTTAATCCTAGCATGATAAAGATTCAAAGAGAGTGAGATGCCAGCTCCTTTCATTCAGTCAGTAGCTTCAAACATTTCTGGTATATGAAAAACATGTTTTTCAATGGCAAAAATCAATGAATATTGTAAATGCACAAACAGTAATATCTCCACATTGCAAGGTGCAATTCTGAAATTTTTTGCTTTTTCCTGCTAATCCTAGCATGATAAAGAAGATTCAAAGAGAGTGAGATGCCAGCTCCTTTCATTCAGTCAGTAGCTTCAAACATTTCTGGTATATGAAAAACATGTTTTTCAATGGCAAAAATCAATGAATATTGTAAATGCACAAACAGTAATATCTCCACATTGCAAGGAGCAATTCTTAAATTTTTTGCTTTTTCCTGCTAATCCTAGCATGATAAAGAAGATTCAAAGAGAGTGAGATGCCAGCTCCTTTCATTCAGTCAGTAGCTTCAAACATTTCTGGTATATGAAAAACATGTTTTTCAATGGCAAAAATCAATGAATATTGTAAATGCACAAACAGTAATATCTCCACATTGCACGGTGCAATTCTGAAATTTTTAGCTTTTTCCTGTTAATCTTAGCATGATAAAGAAGATTCAAAGAGAGTGAGATGCCAGCTCCTTTCATTCAGTCAGTAGCTTCAAACATTTCTGGACGTTTTTCAATGGCAAAAATCAATGAATATTGTAAATGCACAAACAGTAATATCTCCACATTGCAAGGTGCAATTCTGAAATTTTTTGCTTTTTCCTGTTAATCCTAGCATGATAAAGAAGATTCAAAGAGAGTGAGATGCCAGCTCCTTTCATTCAGTCAGTAGCTTCAAACATTTCTGGTATATGAAAAACATGTTTTTCAATGGCAAAAATCAATGAATATTGTAAATGCACAAACAGTAATATCTCCACATTGCAAGGTGCATTTCTGAAATTTTTTGCTTTTTCCTGTTAATCCTAGCATGATAAAGAAGATTCAAAGAGAGTGAGATGCCAGCTCCTTTCATTCAGTCAGTAGCTTCAAACATTTCTGGTATATGAAAAACATGTTTTTCAATGGCAAAAATCAATGAATATTGTAAATGCACAAACAGTAATATCTCCACATTGCAAGGTGCAATTCTGAAATTTTTTGCTTTTTCCTGCTAATCCTAGCATGATAAAGAAGATTCAAAGAGAGTGAGATGCCAGCTCCTTTCATTCAGTCAGTAGCTTCAAACATTTCTGGTATATGAAAAACATGTTTTTCAATGGCAAAAATCAATGAATATTGTAAATGCACAAACAGTAATATCTCCACATTGCACGGTGCAATTCTGAAATTTTTAGCTTTTTCCTGTTAATCCTAGCATGATAAAGAAGATTCAAAGAGAGTGAGATGCCAGCTCCTTTCATTCAGTCAGTAGCTTCAAACATTTCTGGTATATGAAAAACATGTTTTTCAATGGCAAAAATCAATGAATATTGTAAATGCACAAACAGTAATATCTCCACATTGCAAGGTGCAATTCTGAAATTGTTTGCTTTTTCCTGCTAATCCTAGCATGATAAAGAAGATTCAAAGAGAGTGAGATGCCAGCTCCTTTCATTCAGTCAGTAGCTTCAAACATTTCTGGTATATGAAAAACATGTTTTTCAATGGCAAAAATCAATGAATATTGTAAATGCACAAACAGTAATATCTCCACATTGCACGGTGCAATTCTGAAATTTTTAGCTTTTTCCTGTTAATCCTAGCATGATAAAGAAGATTCAAAGAGAGTGAGATGCCAGCTCCTTTCATTCAGTCAGTAGCTTCAAACATTTCTGGTATATGAAAAACATGTTTTTCAATGGCAAAAATCAATGAATATTGTAAATGCACAAACAGTAATATCTCCACATTGCAAGGTGCAATTCTGAAATTTTTAGCTTTTTCCTGTTAATCCTAGCATGATAAAGAATATTCAAAGAGAGTGAGATGCCAGCTCCTTTCATTCAGTCAGTAGCTTCAAACATTTCTGGTATATGAAAAACATGTTTTTCAATGGCAAAAATCAATGAATATTGTAAATGCACAAACAGTAATATCTCCACATTGCAAGGTGCAATTCTGAAATTTTTTGCTTTTTCCTGCTAATCCTAGCATGATAAAGATTCAAAGAGAGTGAGATGCCAGCTCCTTTCATTCAGTCAGTAGCTTCAAACATTTCTGGTATATGAAAAACATGTTTTTCAATGGCAAAAATCAATGAATATTGTAAATGCACAAACAGTAATATCTCCACATTGCACGGTGCAATTCTGAAATTTTTAGCTTTTTCCTGTTAATCCTAGCATGATAAAGAAGATTCAAAGAGAGTGAGATGCCAGCTCCTTTCATTCAGTCAGTAGCTTCAAACATTTCTGGTATATGAAAAACATGTTTTTCAATGGCAAAAATCAATGAATATTGTAAATGCACAAACAGTAATATCTCCACATTGCAAGGTGCAATTCTGAAATTTTTTGCTTTTTCCTGCTAATCCTAGCATGATAAAGAAGATTCAAAGAGAGTGAGATGCCAGCTCCTTTCATTCAGTCAGTAGCTTCAAACATTTCTGGTATATGAAAAACATGTTTTTCAATGGCAAAAATCAATGAATATTGTAAATGCACAAACAGTAATATCTCCACATTGCACGGTGCAATTCTGAAATTTTTAGCTTTTTCCTGTTAATCCTAGCATGATAAAGAAGATTCAAAGAGAGTGAGATGCCAGCTCCTTTCATTCAGTCAGTAGCTTCAAACATTTCTGGTATATGAAAAACATGTTTTTCAATGGCAAAAATCAATGAATATTGTAAATGCACAAACAGTAATATCTCCACATTGCAAGGTGCAATTCTGAAATTTTTTGCTTTTTCCTGTTAATCCTAGCATGATAAAGAAGATTCAAAGAGAGTGAGATGCCAGCTCCTTTCATTCAGTCAGTAGCTTCAAACATTTCTGGTATATGAAAAACATGTTTTTCAATGGCAAAAATCAATGAATATTGTAAATGCACAAACAGTAATATCTCGACATTGCAAGGTGCAATTCTGAAATTTTTTGCTTTTTCCTGCTAATCCTAGCATGATAAAGAAGATTCAAAGAGAGTGAGATGCCAGCTCCTTTCATTCAGTCAGTAGCTTCAAACATTTCTGGTATATGAAAAACATGTTTTTCAATGGCAAAAATCAATGAATATTGTAAATGCACAAACAGTAATATCTCCACATTGCACGGTGCAATTCTGAAATTTTTAGCTTTTTCCTGTTAATCCTAGCATGATAAAGAAGATTCAAAGAGAGTGAGATGCCAGCTCCTTTCATTCAGTCAGTAGCTTCAAACATTTCTGGTATATGAAAAACATGTTTTTCAATGGCAAAAATCAATGAATATTGTAAATGCACAAACAGTAATATCTCCACATTGCAAGGTGCAATTCTGAAATTTTTTGCTTTTTCCTGCTAATCCTAGCATGATAAAGAAGATTCAAAGAGAGTGAGATGCCAGCTCCTTTCATTCAGTCAGTAGCTTCAAACATTTCTGGTATATGAAAAACATGTTTTTCAATGGCAAAAATCAATGAATATTGTAAATGCACAAACAGTAATATCTCCACATTGCACGGTGCAATTCTGAAATTTTTAGCTTTTTCCTGTTAATCCTAGCATGATAAAGAAGATTCAAAGAGAGTGAGATGCCAGCTCCTTTCATTCAGTCAGTAGCTTCAAATATTTCTGGTATATGAAAAACATGTTTTTCAATGGCAAAAATCAATGAATATTGTAAATGCACAAACAGTAATATCTCCACATTGCAAGGTGCAATTCTGAAATTTTTTGCTTTTTCCTGCTAATCCTAGCATGATAAAGAAGATTCAAAGAGAGTGAGATGCCAGCTCCTTTCATTCAGTCAGTAGCTTCAAACATTTCTGGTATATGAAAAACATGTTTTTCAATGGCAAAAATCAATGAATATTGTAAATGCACAAACAGTAATATCTCCACATTGCACGGTGCAATTCTGAAATTTTTAGCTTTTTCCTGTTAATCTTAGCATGATAAAGAAGATTCAAAGAGAGTGAGATGCCAGCTCCTTTCATTCAGTCAGTAGCTTCAAACATTTCTGGACGTTTTTCAATGGCAAAAATCAATGAATATTGTAAATGCACAAACAGTAATATCTCCACATTGCAAGGTGCAATTCTGAAATTTTTTGCTTTTTCCTGTTAATCCTAGCATGATAAAGAAGATTCAAAGAGAGTGAGATGCCAGCTCCTTTCATTCAGTCAGTAGCTTCAAACATTTCTGGTATATGAAAAACGTTTTTCAATGGCAAAAATCAATGAATATTGTAAATGCACAAACAGTAATATCTCCACATTGCAAGGTGCAATTCTGAAATTTTTTGCTTTTTCCTGTTAATCCTAGCATGATAAAGAAGATTCAAAGAGAGTGAGATGCCAGCTCCTTTCATTCAGTCAGTAGCTTCAAACATTTCTGGTATATGAAAAACATGTTTTTCAATGGCAAAAATCAATGAATATTGTAAATGCACAAACAGTAATATCTCCACATTGCAAGGTGCAATTCTGAAATTTTTTGCTTTTTCCTGCTAATCCTAGCATGATAAAGAAGATTCAAAGAGAGTGAGATGCCAGCTCCTTTCATTCAGTCAGTAGCTTCAAACATTTCTGGTATATGAAAAACATGTTTTTCAATGGCAAAAATCAATGAATATTGTAAATGCACAAACAGTAATATCTCCACATTGCACGGTGCAATTCTGAAATTTTTAGCTTTTTCCTGTTAATCCTAGCATGATAAAGAAGATTCAAAGAGAGTGAGATGCCAGCTCCTTTCATTCAGTCAGTAGCTTCAAACATTTCTGGTATATGAAAAACATGTTTTTCAATGGCAAAAATCAATGAATATTGTAAATGCACAAACAGTAATATCTCCACATTGCAAGGTGCAATTCTGAAATTGTTTGCTTTTTCCTGCTAATCCTAGCATGATAAAGAAGATTCAAAGAGAGTGAGATGCCAGCTCCTTTCATTCAGTCAGTAGCTTCAAACATTTCTGGTATATGAAAAATATGTTTTTCAATGGCAAAAATCAATGAATATTGTAAATGCACAAACAGTAATATCTCCACATTGCACGGTGCAATTCTGAAATTTTTAGCTTTTTCCTGTTAATCCTAGCATGATAAAGAAGATTCAAAGAGAGTGAGATGCCAGCTCCTTTCATTCAGTCAGTAGCTTCAAACATTTCTGGTATATGAAAAACATGTTTTTCAATGGCAAAAATCAATGAATATTGTAAATGCACAAACAGTAATATCTCCACATTGCAAGGTGCAATTCTGAAATTTTTAGCTTTTTCCTGTTAATCCTAGCATGATAAAGAATATTCAAAGAGAGTGAGATGCCAGCTCCTTTCATTCAGTCAGTAGCTTCAAACATTTCTGGTATATGAAAAACATGTTTTTCAATGGCAAAAATCAATGAATATTGTAAATGCACAAACAGTAATATCTCCACATTGCAAGGTGCAATTCTGAAATTTTTTGCTTTTTCCTGCTAATCCTAGCATGATAAAGATTCAAAGAGAGTGAGATGCCAGCTCCTTTCATTCAGTCAGTAGCTTCAAACATTTCTGGTATATGAAAAACATGTTTTTCAATGGCAAAAATCAATGAATATTGTAAATGCACAAACAGTAATATCTCCACATTGCACGGTGCAATTCTGAAATTTTTAGCTTTTTCCTGTTAATCCTAGCATGATAAAGAAGATTCAAAGAGAGTGAGATGCCAGCTCCTTTCATTCAGTCAGTAGCTTCAAACATTTCTGGTATATGAAAAACATGTTTTTCAATGGCAAAAATCAATGAATATTGTAAATGCACAAACAGTAATATCTCCACATTGCAAGGTGCAATTCTGAAATTTTTTGCTTTTTCCTGCTAATCCTACTATGATAAAGAAGATTCAAAGAGAGTGAGATGCCAGCTCCTTTCATTCAGTCAGTAGCTTCAAACATTTCTGGTATATGAAAAACATGTTTTTCAATGGCAAAAATCAATGAATATTGTAAATGCACAAACAGTAATATCTCCACATTGCACGGTGCAATTCTGAAATTTTTAGCTTTTTCCTGTTAATCCTAGCATGATAAAGAAGATTCAAAGAGAGTGAGATGCCAGCTCCTTTCATTCAGTCAGTAGCTTCAAACATTTCTGGTATATGAAAAACATGTTTTTCAATGGCAAAAATCAATGAATATTGTAAATGCACAAACAGTAATATCTCCACATTGCAAGGTGCAATTCTGAAATTTTTTGCTTTTTCCTGTTAATCCTAGCATGATAAAGAAGATTCAAAGAGAGTGAGATGCCAGCTCCTTTCATTCAGTCAGTAGCTTCAAACATTTCTGGTATATGAAAAACATGTTTTTCAATGGCAAAAATCAATGAATATTGTAAATGCACAAACAGTAATATCTCGACATTGCAAGGTGCAATTCTGAAATTTTTTGCTTTTTCCTGCTAATCCTAGCATGATAAAGAAGATTCAAAGAGAGTGAGATGCCAGCTCCTTTCATTCAGTCAGTAGCTTCAAACATTTCTGGTATATGAAAAACATGTTTTTCAATGGCAAAAATCAATGAATATTGTAAATGCACAAACAGTAATATCTCCACATTGCACGGTGCAATTCTGAAATTTTTAGCTTTTTCCTGTTAATCCTAGCATGATAAAGAAGATTCAAAGAGAGTGAGATGCCAGCTCCTTTCATTCAGTCAGTAGCTTCAAACATTTCTGGTATATGAAAAACATGTTTTTCAATGGCAAAAATCAATGAATATTGTAAATGCACAAACAGTAATATCTCCACATTGCAAGGTGCAATTCTGAAATTTTTTGCTTTTTCCTGCTAATCCTAGCATGATAAAGAAGATTCAAAGAGAGTGAGATGCCAGCTCCTTTCATTCAGTCAGTAGCTTCAAACATTTCTGGTATATGAAAAACATGTTTTTCAATGGCAAAAATCAATGAATATTGTAAATGCACAAACAGTAATATTTCCACATTGCACGGTGCAATTCTGAAATTTTTAGCTTTTTCCTGTTAATCCTAGCATGATAAAGAAGATTCAAAGAGAGTGAGATGCCAGCTCCTTTCATTCAGTCAGTAGCTTCAAACATTTCTGGTATATGAAAAACATGTTTTTCAATGGCAAAAATCAATGAATATTGTAAATGCACAAACAGTAATATCTCCACATTGCAAGGTGCAATTCTGAAATTTTTTGCTTTTTCCTGTTAATCCTAGCATGATAAAGAAGATTCAAAGAGAGTGAGATGCCAGCTCCTTTCATTTAGTCAGTAGCTTCAAACATTTCTGGTATATGAAAAACATGTTTTTCAAAGGCAAAAATCAATGAATATTGTAAATGCACAAACAGTAATATCTCCACATTGCAAGGTGCAATTCTGAAATTTTTTGCTTTTTCCTGCTAATCCTAGCATGATAAAGAAGATTCAAAGAGAGTGAGATGCCAGCTCCTTTCATTCAGTCAGTAGCTTCAAACATTTCTGGTATATGAAAAACATGTTTTTCAATGGCAAAAATCAATGAATATTGTAAATGCACAAACAGTAATATCTCCACATTGCAAGGTGCAATTCTGAAATTTTTTGCTTTTTCCTGCTAATCCTAGCATGATAAAGAAGATTCAAAGAGAGTGAGATGCCAGCTCCTTTCATTCAGTCAGTAGCTTCAAACATTTCTGGTATATGAAAAACATGTTTTTCAATGGCAAAAATCAATGAATATTGTAAATGCACAAACAGTAATATCTCCACATTGCACGGTGCAATTCTGAAATTTTTAGCTTTTTCCTGTTAATCTTAGCATGATAAAGAAGATTCAAAGAGAGTGAGATGCCAGCTCCTTTCATTCAGTCAGTAGCTTCAAACATTTCTGGACGTTTTTCAATGGCAAAAATCAATGAATATTGTAAATGCACAAACAGTAATATCTCCACATTGCAAGGTGCAATTCTGAAATTTTTTGCTTTTTCCTGTTAATCCTAGCATGATAAAGAAGATTCAAAGAGAGTGAGATGCCAGCTCCTTTCATTCAGTCAGTAGCTTCAAACATTTCTGGTATATGAAAAACATGTTTTTCAATGGCAAAAATCAATGAATATTGTAAATGCACAAACAGTAATATCTCCACATTGCAAGGTGCAATTCTGAAATTTTTTGCTTTTTCCTGTTAATCCTAGCATGATAAAGAAGATTCAAAGAGAGTGAGATGCCAGCTCCTTTCATTCAGTCAGTAGCTTCAAACATTTCTGGTATATGAAAAACATGTTTTTCAATGGCAAAAATCAATGAATATTGTAAATGCACAAACAGTAATATCTCCACATTGCAAGGTGCAATTCTGAAATTTTTTGCTTTTTCCTGCTAATCCTAGCATGATAAAGAAGATTCAAAGAGAGTGAGATGCCAGCTCCTTTCATTCAGTCAGTAGCTTCAAACATTTCTGGTATATGAAAAACATGTTTTTCAATGGCAAAAATCAATGAATATTGTAAATGCACAAACAGTAATATCTCCACATTGCACGGTGCAATTCTGAAATTTTTAGCTTTTTCCTGTTAATCCTAGCATGATAAAGAAGATTCAAAGAGAGTGAGATGCCAGCTCCTTTCATTCAGTCAGTAGCTTCAAACATTTCTGGTATATGAAAAACATGTTTTTCAATGGCAAAAATCAATGAATATTGTAAATGCACAAACAGTAATATCTCCACATTGCAAGGTGCAATTCTGAAATTGTTTGCTTTTTCCTGCTAATCCTAGCATGATAAAGAAGATTCAAAGAGAGTGAGATGCCAGCTCCTTTCATTCAGTCAGTAGCTTCAAACATTTCTGGTATATGAAAAACATGTTTTTCAATGGCAAAAATCAATGAATATTGTAAATGCACAAACAGTAATATCTCCACATTGCACGGTGCAATTCTGAAATTTTTAGCTTTTTCCTGTTAATCCTAGCATGATAAAGAAGATTCAAAGAGAGTGAGATGCCAGCTCCTTTCATTCAGTCAGTAGCTTCAAACATTTCTGGTATATGAAAAACATGTTTTTCAATGGCAAAAATCAATGAATATTGTAAATGCACAAACAGTAATATCTCCACATTGCAAGGTGCAATTCTGAAATTTTTAGCTTTTTCCTGTTAATCCTAGCATGATAAAGAATATTCAAAGAGAGTGAGATGCCAGCTCCTTTCATTCAGTCAGTAGCTTCAAACATTTCTGGTATATGAAAAACATGTTTTTCAATGGCAAAAATCAATGAATATTGTAAATGCACAAACAGTAATATCTCCACATTGCAAGGTGCAATTCTGAAATTTTTTGCTTTTTCCTGCTAATCCTAGCATGATAAAGATTCAAAGAGAGTGAGATGCCAGCTCCTTTCATTCAGTCAGTAGCTTAAACATTTCTGGTATATGAAAAACATGTTTTTCAATGGCAAAAATCAATGAATATTGTAAATGCACAAACAGTAATATCTCCACATTGCACGGTGCAATTCTGAAATTTTTAGCTTTTTCCTGTTAATCCTAGCATGATAAAGAAGATTCAAAGAGAGTGAGATGCCAGCTCCTTTCATTCAGTCAGTAGCTTCAAACATTTCTGGTATATGAAAAACATGTTTTTCAATGGCAAAAATCAATGAATATTGTAAATGCACAAACAGTAATATCTCCACATTGCACGGTGCAATTCTGAAATTTTTAGCTTTTTCCTGTTAATCCTAGCATGATAAAGAAGATTCAAAGAGAGTGAGATGCCAGCTCCTTTCATTCAGTCAGTAGCTTCAAACATTTCTGGTATATGAAAAACATGTTTTTCAATGGCAAAAATCAATGAATATTGTAAATGCACAAACAGTAATATCTCCACATTGCAAGGTGCAATTCTGAAATTTTTTGCTTTTTCCTGTTAATCCTAGCATGATAAAGAAGATTCAAAGAGAGTGAGATGCCAGCTCCTTTCATTCAGTCAGTAGCTTCAAACATTTCTGGTATATGAAAAACATGTTTTTCAATGGCAAAAATCAATGAATATTGTAAATGCACAAACAGTAATATCTCGACATTGCAAGGTGCAATTCTGAAATTTTTTGCTTTTTCCTGCTAATCCTAGCATGATAAAGAAGATTCAAAGAGAGTGAGATGCCAGCTCCTTTCATTCAGTCAGTAGCTTCAAACATTTCTGGTATATGAAAAACATGTTTTTCAATGGCAAAAATCAATGAATATTGTAAATGCACAAACAGTAATATCTCCACATTGCACGGTGCAATTCTGAAATTTTTAGCTTTTTCCTGTTAATCCTAGCATGATAAAGAAGATTCAAAGAGAGTGAGATGCCAGCTCCTTTCATTCAGTCAGTAGCTTCAAACATTTCTGGTATATGAAAAACATGTTTTTCAATGGCAAAAATCAATGAATATTGTAAATGCACAAACAGTAATATCTCCACATTGCAAGGTGCAATTCTGAAATTTTTTGCTTTTTCCTGCTAATCCTAGCATGATAAAGAAGATTCAAAGAGAGTGAGATGCCAGCTCCTTTCATTCAGTCAGTAGCTTCAAACATTTCTGGTATATGAAAAACATGTTTTTCATTGGCAAAAATCAATGAATATTGTAAATGCACAAACAGTAATATCTCCACATTGCACGGTGCAATTCTGAAATTTTAACTTTTTCCTGTTAATCCTAGCATGATAAAGAAGATTCAAAGAGAGTGAGATGCCAGCTCCTTTCATTCAGTCAGTAGCTTCAAACATTTCTGGTATATGAAAAACATGTTTTTCAATGGCAAAAATCAATGAATATTGTAAATGCACAAACAGTAATATCTCCACATTGCAAGGTGCAATTCTGAAATTTTTTGCTTTTTCCTGTTAATCCTAGCATGATAAAGAAGATTCAAAGAGAGTGAGATGCCAGCTCCTTTCATTTAGTCAGTAGCTTCAAACATTTCTGGTATATGAAAAACATGTTTTTCAAAGGCAAAAATCAATGAATATTGTAAATGCACAAACAGTAATATCTCCACATTGCAAGGTGCAATTCTGAAATTTTTTGCTTTTTCCTGCTAATCCTAGCATGATAAAGAAGATTCAAAGAGAGTGAGATGCCAGCTCCTTTCATTCAGTCAGTAGCTTCAAACATTTCTGGTATATGAAAAACATGTTTTTCAATGGCAAAAATCAATGAATATTGTAAATGCACAAACAGTAATATCTCCACATTGCACGGTGCAATTCTGAAATTTTTAGCTTTTTCCTCTTAATCCTAGCATGATAAAGAAGATTCAATGAGAGTGAGATGCCAGCTCCTTTCATTCAGTCAGTAGCTTCAAACATTTCTGGTATATGAAAAACATGTTTTTCAATGGCAAAAATCAATGAATATTGTAAATGCACAAACAGTAATATCTCCACATTGCAAGGTGCAATTCTGAAATTTTTTGCTTTTTCCTGCTAATCCTAGCATGATAAAGAAGATTCAAAGAGAGTGAGATGCCAGCTCCTTTCATTCAGTCAGTAGCTTCAAACATTTCTGGTATATGAAAAACATGTTTTTCAATGGCAAAAATCAATGAATATTGTAAATGCACAAACAGTAATATCTCCACATTGCACGGTGCAATTCTGAAATTTTTAGCTTTTTCCTGTTAATCCTAGCATGATAAAGAAGATTCAAAGAGAGTGAGATGCCAGCTCCTTTCATTCAGTCAGTAGCTTCAAACATTTCTGGTATATGAAAAACATGTTTTTCAATGGCAAAAATCAATGAATATTGTAAATGCACAAACAGTAATATCTCCACATTGCAAGGTGCAATTCTGAAATTTTTTGCTTTTTCCTGCTAATCCTAGCATGATAAAGAAGATTCAAAGAGAGTGAGATGCCAGCTCCTTTCATTCAGTCAGTAGCTTCAAACATTTCTGGTATATGAAAAACATGTTTTTCAATGGCAAAAATCAATGAATATTGTAAATGCACAAACAGTAATATCTCCACATTGCACGGTGCAATTCTGAAATTTTTAGCTTTTTCCTGTTAATCCTAGCATGATAAAGAAGATTCAAAGAGAGTGAGATGCCAGCTCCTTTCATTCAGTCAGTAGCTTCAAACATTTCTGGTATATGAAAAACATGTTTTTCAATGGCAAAAATCAATGAATATTGTAAATGCACAAACAGTAATATCTCCACATTGCAAGGTGCAATTCTGAAATTTTTTGCTTTTTCCTGCTAATCCTAGCATGATAAAGAAGATTCAAAGAGAGTGAGATGCCAGCTCCTTTCATTCAGTCAGTAGCTTCAAACATTTCTGGTATATGAAAAACATGTTTTTCAATGGCAAAAATCAATGAATATTGTAAATGCACAAAGAGTAATATCTCCACATTGCACGGTGCAATTCTGAAATTTTTAGCTTTTTCCTGTTAATCCTAGCATGATAAAGAAGATTCAAAGAGAGTGAGATGCCAGCTCCTTTCATTCAGTCAGTAGCTTCAAACATTTCTGGTATATGAAAAACATGTTTTTCAATGGCAAAAATCAATGAATATTGTAAATGCACAAACAGTAATATCTCCACATTGCAAGGTGCAATTCTGAAATTGTTTGCTTTTTCCTGCTAATCCTAGCATGATAAAGAAGATTCAAAGAGAGTGAGATGCCAGCTCCTTTCATTCAGTCAGTAGCTTCAAACATTTCTGGTATATGAAAAACATGTTTTTCAATGGCAAAAATCAATGAATATTGTAAATGCACAAACAGTAATATCTCCACATTGCAAGGTGCAATTCTGAAATTGTTTGCTTTTTCCTGCTAATCCTAGCATGATAAAGAAGATTCAAAGAGAGTGAGATGCCAGCTCCTTTCATTCAGTCAGTAGCTTCAAACATTTCTGGTATATGAAAAACATGTTTTTCAATGGCAAAAATCAATGAATATTGTAAATGCACAAACAGTAATATCTCCACATTGCACGGTGCAATTCTGAAATTTTTAGCTTTTTCCTGTTAATCCTAGCATGATAAAGAAGATTCAAAGAGAGTGAGATGCCAGCTCCTTTCATTCAGTCAGTAGCTTCAAACATTTCTGGTATATGAAAAACATGTTTTTCAATGGCAAAAATCAATGAATATTGTAAATGCACAAACAGTAATATCTCCACATTGCAAGGTGCAATTCTGAAATTTTTAGCTTTTTCCTGTTAATCCTAGCATGATAAAGAATATTCAAAGAGAGTGAGATGCCAGCTCCTTTCATTCAGTCAGTAGCTTCTAACATTTCTGGTATATGAAAAACATGTTTTTCAATGGCAAAAATCAATGAATATTGTAAATGCACAAACAGTAATATCTCCACATTGCAAGGTGCAATTCTGAAATTTTTTGCTTTTTCCTGCTAATCCTAGCATGATAAAGATTCAAAGAGAGTGAGATGCCAGCTCCTTTCATTCAGTCAGTAGCTTCAAACATTTCTGGTATATGAAAAACATGTTTTTCAATGGCAAAAATCAATGAATATTGTAAATGCACAAACAGTAATATCTCCACATTGCACGGTGCAATTCTGAAATTTTTAGCTTTTTCCTGTTAATCCTAGCATGATAAAGAAGATTCAAAGAGAGTGAGATGCCAGCTCCTTTCATTCAGTCAGTAGCTTCAAACATTTCTGGTATATGAAAAACATGTTTTTCAATGGCAAAAATCAATGAATATTGTAAATGCACAAACAGTAATATCTCCACATTGCAAGGTGCAATTCTGAAATTTTTTGCTTTTTCCTGCTAATCCTAGCATGATAAAGAAGATTCAAAGAGAGTGAGATGCCAGCTCCTTTCATTCAGTCAGTAGCTTCAAACATTTCTGGTATATGAAAAACATGTTTTTCAATGGCAAAAATCAATGAATATTGTAAATGCACAAACAGTAATATCTCCACATTGCACGGTGCAATTCTGAAATTTTTAGCTTTTTCCTGTTAATCCTAGCATGATAAAGAAGATTAAAAGAGAGTGAGATGCCAGCTCCTTTCATTCAGTCAGTAGCTTCAAACATTTCTGGTATATGAAAAACGTTTTTCAATGGCAAAAATCAATGAATATTGTAAATGCACAAACAGTAATATCTCCACATTGCAAGGTGCAATTCTGAAATTTTTTGCTTTTTCCTGTTAATCCTAGCATGATAAAGAAGATTCAAAGAGAGTGAGATGCCAGCTCCTTTCATTCAGTCAGTAGCTTCAAACATTTCTGGTATATGAAAAACATGTTTTTCAATGGCAAAAATCAATGAATATTGTAAATGCACAAACAGTAATATCTCCACATTGCAAGGTGCAATTCTGAAATTTTTTGCTTTTTCCTGCTAATCCTAGCATGATAAAGAAGATTCAAAGAGAGTGAGATGCCAGCTCCTTTCATTCAGTCAGTAGCTTCAAACATTTCTGGTATATGAAAAACATGTTTTTCAATGGCAAAAATCAATGAATATTGTAAATGCACAAACAGTAATATCTCCACATTGCACGGTGCAATTCTGAAATTTTTAGCTTTTTCCTGTTAATCTTAGCATGATAAAGAAGATTCAAAGAGAGTGAGATGCCAGCTCCTTTCATTCAGTCAGTAGCTTCAAACATTTCTGGACGTTTTTCAATGGCAAAAATCAATGAATATTGTAAATGCACAAACAGTAATATCTCCACATTGCAAGGTGCAATTCTGAAATTTTTTGCTTTTTCCTGTTAATCCTAGCATGATAAAGAAGATTCAAAGAGAGTGAGATGCCAGCTCCTTTCATTCAGTCAGTAGCTTCAAACATTTCTGGTATATGAAAAACATGTTTTTCAATGGCAAAAATCAATGAATATTGTAAATGCACAAACAGTAATATCTCCACATTGCACGGTGCAATTCTGAAATTTTTAGCTTTTTCCTGTTAATCCTAGCATGATAAAGAAGATTCAAAGAGAGTGAGATGCCAGCTCCTTTCATTCAGTCAGTAGCTTCAAACATTTCTGGTATATGAAAAACGTTTTTCAATGGCAAAAATCAATGAATATTGTAAATGCACAAACAGTAATATCTCCACATTGCAAGGTGCAATTCTGAAATTTTTTGCTTTTTCCTGTTAATCCTAGCATGATAAAGAAGATTCAAAGAGAGTGAGATGCCAGCTCCTTTCATTCAGTCAGTAGCTTCAAACATTTCTGGTATATGAAAAACATGTTTTTCAATGGCAAAAATCAATGAATATTGTAAATGCACAAACAGTAATATCTCCACATTGCAAGGTGCAATTCTGAAATTTTTTGCTTTTTCCTGCTAATCCTAGCATGATAAAGAAGATTCAAAGAGAGTGAGATGCCAGCTCCTTTCATTCAGTCAGTAGCTTCAAACATTTCTGGTATATGAAAAACATGTTTTTCAATGGCAAAAATCAATGAATATTGTAAATGCACAAACAGTAATATCTCCACATTGCACGGTGCAATTCTGAAATTTTTAGCTTTTTCCTGTTAATCTTAGCATGATAAAGAAGATTCAAAGAGAGTGAGATGCCAGCTCCTTTCATTCAGTCAGTAGCTTCAAACATTTCTGGTATATGAAAAACATGTTTTTCAATGGCAAAAATCAATGAATATTGTAAATGCACAAACAGTAATATCTCCACATTGCACGGTGCAATTCTGAAATTTTTAGCTTTTTCCTGTTAATCCTAGCATGATAAAGAAGATTCAAAGAGAGTGAGATGCCAGCTCCTTTCATTCAGTCAGTAGCTTCAAACATTTCTGGTATATGAAAAACATGTTTTTCAATGGCAAAAATCAATGAATATTGTAAATGCACAAACAGTAATATCTCCACATTGCAAGGTGCAATTCTGAATTTTTTAGCTTTTTCGTGTTAATCCTAGCATGATAAAGAATATTCAAAGAGAGTGAGATGCCAGCTCCTTTCATTCAGTCAGTAGCTTCAAACATTTCTGGTATATGAAAAACATGTTTTTCAATGGCAAAAATCAATGAATATTGTAAATGCACAAACAGTAATATCTCCACATTGCAAGGTGCAATTCTGAAATTTTTTGCTTTTTCCTGCTAATCCTAGCATGATAAAGATTCAAAGAGAGTGAGATGCCAGCTCCTTTCATTCAGTCAGTAGCTTCAAACATTTCTGGTATATGAAAAACATGTTTTTCAATGGCAAAAATCAATGAATATTGTAAATGCACAAACAGTAATATCTCCACATTGCACGGTGCAATTCTGAAATTTTTAGCTTTTTCCTGTTAATCCTAGCATGATAAAGAAGATTCAAAGAGAGTGAGATGCCAGCTCCTTTCATTCAGTCAGTAGCTTCAAACATTTCTGGTATATGAAAAACATGTTTTTCAATGGCAAAAATCAATGAATATTGTAAATGCACAAACAGTAATATCTCCACATTGCAAGGTGCAATTCTGAAATTTTTTGCTTTTTCCTGCTAATCCTAGCATGATAAAGAAGATTCAAAGAGAGTGAGATGCCAGCTCCTTTCATTCAGTCAGTAGCTTCAAACATTTCTGGTATATGAAAAACATGTTTTTCAATGGCAAAAATCAATGAATATTGTAAATGCACAAACAGTAATATCTCCACATTGCACGGTGCAATTCTGAAATTTTTAGCTTTTTCCTGTTAATCCTAGCATGATAAAGAAGATTCAAAGAGAGTGAGATGCCAGCTCCTTTCATTCAGTCAGTAGCTTCAAACATTTCTGGTATATGAAAAACATGTTTTTCAATGGCAAAAATGAATGAATATTGTAAATGCACAAACAGTAATATCTCCACATTGCACGGTGCAATTCTGAAATTTTTAGCTTTTTCCTGTTAATCCTAGCATGATAAAGAAGATTCAAAGAGAGTGAGATGCCAGCTCCTTTCATTCAGTCAGTAGCTTCAAACATTTCTGGTATATGAAAAACATGTTTTTCAATGGCAAAAATCAATGAATATTGTAAATGCACAAACAGTAATATCTCCACATTGCAAGGTGCAATTCTGAAATTTTTTGCTTTTTCCTGCTAATCCTAGCATGATAAAGAAGATTCAAAGAGAGTGAGATGCCAGCTCCTTTCATTCAGTCAGTAGCTTCAAACATTTCTGGTATATGAAAAACATGTTTTTCAATGGCAAAAATCAATGAATATTGTAAATGCACAAACAGTAATATCTCCACATTGCACGGTGCAATTCTGAAATTTTTAGCTTTTTCCTGTTAATCCTAGCATGATAAAGAAGATTCAAAGAGAGTGAGATGCCAGCTCCTTTCATTCAGTCAGTAGCTTCAAACATTTCTGGTATATGAAAAACATGTTTTTCAATGGCAAAAATGAATGAATATTGTAAATGCACAAACAGTAATATCTCCACATTGCACGGTGCAATTCTGAAATTTTTAGCTTTTTCCTGTTAATCCTAGCATGATAAAGAAGATTCAAAGAGAGTGAGATGCCAGCTCCTTTCATTCAGTCAGTAGCTTCAAACATTTCTGGTATATGAAAAACATGTTTTTCAATGGCAAAAATCAATGAATATTGTAAATGCACAAACAGTAATATCTCCACATTGCAAGGTGCAATTCTGAAATTTTTTGCTTTTTCCTGCTAATCCTAGCATGATAAAGAAGATTCAAAGAGAGTGAGATGCCAGCTCCTTTCATTCAGTCAGTAGCTTCAAACATTTCTGGTATATGAAAAACATGTTTTTCAATGGCAAAAATCAATGAATATTGTAAATGCACAAACAGTAATATCTCCACATTGCACGGTGCAATTCTGAAATTTTTAGCTTTTTCCTGTTAATCCTAGCATGATAAAGAAGATTCAAAGAGAGTGAGATGCCAGCTCCTTTCATTCAGTCAGTAGCTTCAAACATTTCTGGTATATGAAAAACATGTTTTTCAATGGCAAAAATCAATGAATATTGTAAATGCACAAACAGTAATATCTCCACATTGCAAGGTGCAATTCTGAAATTGTTTGCTTTTTCCTGCTAATCCTAGCATGATAAAGAAGATTCAAAGAGAGTGAGATGCCAGCTCCTTTCATTCAGTCAGTAGCTTCAAACATTTCTGGTATATGAAAAACATGTTTTTCAATGGCAAAAATCAATGAATATTGTAAATGCACAAACAGTAATATCTCCACATTGCAAGGTGCAATTCTGAAATTTTTTGCTTTTTCCTGCTAATCCTAGCATGATAAAGAAGATTCAAAGAGAGTGAGATGCCAGCTCCTTTCATTCAGTCAGTAGCTTCAAACATTTCTGGTATATGAAAAACATGTTTTTCAATGGCAAAAATCAATGAATATTGTAAATGCACAAACAGTAATATCTCCACATTGCACGGTGCAATTCTGAAATTTTTAGCTTTTTCCTGTTAATCTTAGCATGATAAAGAAGATTCAAAGAGAGTGAGATGCCAGCTCCTTTCATTCAGTCAGTAGCTTCAAACATTTCTGGACGTTTTTCAATGGCAAAAATCAATGAATATTGTAAATGCACAAACAGTAATATCTCCACATTGCAAGGTGCAATTCTGAAATTTTTTGCTTTTTCCTGTTAATCCTAGCATGATAAAGAAGATTCAAAGAGAGTGAGATGCCAGCTCCTTTCATTCAGTCAGTAGCTTCAAACATTTCTGGTATATGAAAAACATGTTTTTCAATGGCAAAAATCAATGAATATTGTAAATGCACAAACAGTAATATCTCCACATTGCAAGGTGCAATTCTGAAATTTTTTGCTTTTTCCTGTTAATCCTAGCATGATAAAGAAGATTCAAAGAGAGTGAGATGCCAGCTCCTTTCATTCAGTCAGTAGCTTCAAACATTTCTGGTATATGAAAAACATGTTTTTCAATGGCAAAAATCAATGAATATTGTAAATGCACAAACAGTAATATCTCCACATTGCAAGGTGCAATTCTGAAATTTTTTGCTTTTTCCTGCTAATCCTAGCATGATAAAGAAGATTCAAAGAGAGTGAGATGCCAGCTCCTTTCATTCAGTCAGTAGCTTCAAACATTTCTGGTATATGAAAAACATGTTTTTCAATGGCAAAAATCAATGAATATTGTAAATGCACAAACAGTAATATCTCCACATTGCACGGTGCAATTCTGAAATTTTTAGCTTTTTCCTGTTAATCCTAGCATGATAAAGAAGATTCAAAGAGAGTGAGATGCCAGCTCCTTTCATTCAGTCAGTAGCTTCAAACATTTCTGGTATATGAAAAACATGTTTTTCAATGGCAAAAATCAATGAATATTGTAAATGCACAAACAGTAATATCTCCACATTGCAAGGTGCAATACTGAAATTGTTTGCTTTTTCCTGCTAATCCTAGCATGATAAAGAAGATTCAAAGAGAGTGAGATGCCAGCTCCTTTCATTCAGTCAGTAGCTTCAAACATTTCTGGTATATGAAAAACATGTTTTTCAATGGCAAAAATCAATGAATATTGTAAATGCACAAACAGTAATATCTCCACATTGCACGGTGCAATTCTGAAATTTTTAGCTTTTTCCTGTTAATCCTAGCATGATAAAGAAGATTCAAAGAGAGTGAGATGCCAGCTCCTTTCATTCAGTCAGTAGCTTCAAACATTTCTGGTATATGAAAAACATGTTTTTCAATGGCAAAAATCAATGAATATTGTAAATGCACAAACAGTAATATCTCCACATTGCAAGGTGCAATTCTGAAATTTTTAGCTTTTTCCTGTTAATCCTAGCATGATAAAGAATATTCAAAGAGAGTGAGATGCCAGCTCCTTTCATTCAGTCAGTAGCTTCAAACATTTCTGGTATATGAAAAACATGTTTTTCAATGGCAAAAATCAATGAATATTGTAAATGCACAAACAGTAATATCTCCACATTGCAAGGTGCAATTCTGAAATTTTTTGCTTTTTCCTGCTAATCCTAGCATGATAAAGATTCAAAGAGAGTGAGATGCCAGCTCCTTTCATTCAGTCAGTAGCTTCAAACATTTCTGGTATATGAAAAACATGTTTTTCAATGGCAAAAATCAATGAATATTGTAAATGCACAAACAGTAATATCTCCACATTGCACGGTGCAATTCTGAAATTTTTAGCTTTTTCCTGTTAATCCTAGCATGATAAAGAAGATTCAAAGAGAGTGAGATGCCAGCTCCTTTCATTCAGTCAGTAGCTTCAAACATTTCTGGTATATGAAAAACATGTTTTTCAATGGCAAAAATCAATGAATATTGTAAATGCACAAACAGTAATATCTCCACATTGCACGGTGCAATTCTGAAATTTTTAGCTTTTTCCTGTTAATCCTAGCATGATAAAGAAGATTCAAAGAGAGTGAGATGCCAGCTCCTTTCATTCAGTCAGTAGCTTCAAACATTTCTGGTATATGAAAAACATGTTTTTCAATGGCAAAAATCAATGAATATTGTAAATGCACAAACAGTAATATCTCCACATTGCAAGGTGCAATTCTGAAATTTTTAGCTTTTTCCTGTTAATCCTAGCATGATAAAGAAGATTCAAAGAGAGTGAGATGCCAGCTCCTTTCATTCAGTCAGTAGCTTCAAACATTTCTGGTATATGAAAACATGTTTTTCAATGGCAAAAATCAATGAATATTGTAAATGCACAAACAGTAATATCTCCACATTGCAAGGTGCAATTCTGAAATTGTTTGCTTTTTCCTGCTAATCCTAGCATGATAAAGAAGATTCAAAGAGAGTGAGATGCCAGCTCCTTTCATTCAGTCAGTAGCTTCAAACATTTCTGGTATATGAAAAACATGTTTTTCAATGGCAAAAATCAATGAATATTGTAAATGCACAAACAGTAATATCTCCACATTGCACGGTGCAATTCTGAAATTTTTAGCTTTTTCCTGTTAATCCTAGCATGATAAAGAAGATTCAAAGAGAGTGAGATGCCAGCTCCTTTCATTCAGTCAGTAGCTTCAAACATTTCTGGTATATGAAAAACATGTTTTTCAATGGCAAAAATCAATGAATATTGTAAATGCACAAACAGTAATATCTCCACATTGCAAGGTGCAATTCTGAAATTTTTAGCTTTTTCCTGTTAATCCTAGCATGATAAAGAATATTCAAAGAGAGTGAGATGCCAGCTCCTTTCATTCAGTCAGTAGCTTCAAACATTTCTGGTATATGAAAAACATGTTTTTCAATGGCAAAAATCAATGAATATTGTAAATGCACAAACAGTAATATCTCCACATTGCAAGGTGCAATTCTGAAATTTTTTGCTTTTTCCTGCTAATCCTAGCATGATAAAGATTCAAAGAGAGTGAGATGCCAGCTCCTTTCATTCAGTCAGTAGCTTCAAACATTTCTGGTATATGAAAAACATGTTTTTCAATGGCAAAAATCAATGAATATTGTAAATGCACAAACAGTAATATCTCCACATTGCACGGTGCAATTCTGAAATTTTTAGCTTTTTCCTGTTAATCCTAGCATGATAAAGAAGATTCAAAGAGAGTGAGATGCCAGCTCCTTTCATTCAGTCAGTAGCTTCAAACATTTCTGGTATATGAAAAACATGTTTTTCAATGGCAAAAATCAATGAATATTGTAAATGCACAAACAGTAATATCTCCACATTGCAAGGTGCAATTCTGAAATTTTTTGCTTTTTCCTGCTAATCCTAGCATGATAAAGAAGATTCAAAGAGAGTGAGATGCCAGCTCCTTTCATTCAGTCAGTAGCTTCAAACATTTCTGGTATATGAAAAACATGTTTTTCAATGGCAAAAATCAATGAATATTGTAAATGCACAAACAGTAATATCTCCACATTGCACGGTGCAATTCTGAAATTTTTAGCTTTTTCCTGTTAATCCTAGCATGATAAAGAAGATTCAAAGAGAGTGAGATGCCAGCTCCTTTCATTCAGTCAGTAGCTTCAAACATTTCTGGTATATGAAAAACATGTTTTTCAATGGCAAAAATCAATGAATATTGTAAATGCACAAACAGTAATATCTCCACATTGCAAGGTGCAATTCTGAAATTTTTAGCTTTTTCCTGTTAATCCTAGCATGATAAAGAAGATTCAAAGAGAGTGAGATGCCAGCTCCTTTCATTCAGTCAGTAGCTTCAAACATTTCTGGTATATGAAAAACATGTTTTTCAATGGCAAAAATCAATGAATATTGTAAATGCACAAACAGTAATATCTCCACATTGCAAGGTGCAATTCTGAAATTTTTAGCTTTTTCCTGCTAATCCTAGCATGATAAAGAAGATTCAAAGAGAGTGAGATGCCAGCTCCTTTCATTCAGTCAGTAGCTTCAAACATTTCTGGTATATGAAAACATGTTTTTCAATGGCAAAAATCAATGAATATTGTAAATGCACAAACAGTAATATCTCCACATTGCAAGGTGCAATTCTGAAATTTTTAGCTTTTTCCTGTTAATCCTAGCATGATAAAGAAGATTCAAAGAGAGTGAGATGCCAGCTCCTTTCATTCAGTCAGTAGCTTCAAACATTTCTGGTATATGAAAAACATGTTTTTCAATGGCAAAAATCAATGAATATTGTAAATGCACAAACAGTAATATCTCCACATTGCAAGGTGCAATTCTGAAATTTTTAGCTTTTTCCTGTTAATCCTAGCATGATAAAGAAGATTCAAAGAGAGTGAGATGCCAGCTCCTTTCATTCAGTCAGTAGCTTCAAACATTTCTGGTATATGAAAAACATGTTTTTCAATGGCAAAAATCAATGAATATTGTAAATGCACAAACAGTAATATCTCCACATTGCAAGGTGCAATTCTGAAATTTTTAGCTTTTTCCTGCTAATCCTAGCATGATAAAGAAGATTCAAAGAGAGTGAGATGCCAGCTCCTTTCATTCAGTCAGTAGCTTCAAACATTTCTGGTATATGAAAACATGTTTTTCAATGGCAAAAATCAATGAATATTGTAAATGCACAAACAGTAATATCTCCACATTGCAAGGTGCAATTCTGAAATTGTTTGCTTTTTCCTGCTAATCCTAGCATGATAAAGAAGATTCAAAGAGAGTGAGATGCCAGCTCCTTTCATTCAGTCAGTAGCTTCAAACATTTCTGGTATATGAAAAACATGTTTTTCAATGGCAAAAATCAATGAATATTGTAAATGCACAAACAGTAATATCTCCACATTGCACGGTGCAATTCTGAAATTTTTAGCTTTTTCCTGTTAATCCTAGCATGATAAAGAAGATTCAAAGAGAGTGAGATGCCAGCTCCTTTCATTCAGTCAGTAGCTTCAAACATTTCTGGTATATGAAAAACATGTTTTTCAATGGCAAAAATCAATGAATATTGTAAATGCACAAACAGTAATATCTCCACATTGCAAGGTGCAATTCTGAAATTTTTAGCTTTTTCCTGTTAATCCTAGCATGATAAAGAATATTCAAAGAGAGTGAGATGCCAGCTCCTTTCATTCAGTCAGTAGCTTCAAACATTTCTGGTATATGAAAAACATGTTTTTCAATGGCAAAAATCAATGAATATTGTAAATGCACAAACAGTAATATCTCCACATTGCAAGGTGCAATTCTGAAATTTTTTGCTTTTTCCTGCTAATCCTAGCATGATAAAGATTCAAAGAGAGTGAGATGCCAGCTCCTTTCATTCAGTCAGTAGCTTCAAACATTTCTGGTATATGAAAAACATGTTTTTCAATGGCAAAAATCAATGAATATTGTAAATGCACAAACAGTAATATCTCCACATTGCACGGTGCAATTCTGAAATTTTTAGCTTTTTCCTGTTAATCCTAGCATGATAAAGAAGATTCAAAGAGAGTGAGATGCCAGCTCCTTTCATTCAGTCAGTAGCTTCAAACATTTCTGGTATATGAAAAACATGTTTTTCAATGGCAAAAATCAATGAATATTGTAAATGCACAAACAGTAATATCTCCACATTGCAAGGTGCAATTCTGAAATTTTTTGCTTTTTCCTGCTAATCCTAGCATGATAAAGAAGATTCAAAGAGAGTGAGATGCCAGCTCCTTTCATTCAGTCAGTAGCTTCAAACATTTCTGGTATATGAAAAACATGTTTTTCAATGGCAAAAATCAATGAATATTGTAAATGCACAAACAGTAATATCTCCACATTGCACGGTGCAATTCTGAAATTTTTAGCTTTTTCCTGTTAATCCTAGCATGATAAAGAAGATTCAAAGAGAGTGAGATGCCAGCTCCTTTCATTCAGTCAGTAGCTTCAAACATTTCTGGTATATGAAAAACATGTTTTTCAATGGCAAAAATCAATGAATATTGTAAATGCACAAACAGTAATATCTCCACATTGCAAGGTGCAATTCTGAAATTTTTAGCTTTTTCCTGTTAATCCTAGCATGATAAAGAAGATTCAAAGAGAGTGAGATGCCAGCTCCTTTCATTCAGTCAGTAGCTTCAAACATTTCTGGTATATGAAAAACATGTTTTTCAATGGCAAAAATCAATGAATATTGTAAATGCACAAACAGTAATATCTCCACATTGCAAGGTGCAATTCTGAAATTTTTTGCTTTTTCCTGCTAATCCTAGCATGATAAAGAAGATAAAAAAGAGAGTGAGATGCCAGCTCCTTTCATTCAGTCAGTAGCTTCAAACATTTCTGGTATATGAAAAACATGTTTTTCAATGGCAAAAATCAATGAATATTGTAAATGCACAAACAGTAATATCTCCACATTGCACGGTGCAATTCTGAAATTTTTAGCTTTTTCCTGTTAATCCTAGCATGATAAAGAAGATTCAAAGAGAGTGAGATGCCAGCTCCTTTCATTCAGTCAGTAGCTTCAAACATTTCTGGTATATGAAAAACATGTTTTTCAATGGCAAAAATCAATGAATATTGTAAATGCACAAACAGTAATATCTCCACATTGCAAGGTGCAATTCTGAAATTGTTTGCTTTTTCCTGCTAATCCTAGCATGATAAAGAAGATTCAAAGAGAGTGAGATGCCAGCTCCTTTCATTCAGTCAGTAGCTTCAAACATTTCTGGTATATGAAAAACATGTTTTTCAATGGCAAAAATCAATGAATATTGTAAATGCACAAACAGTAATATCTCCACATTGCAAGGTGCAATTCTGAAATTTTTTGCTTTTTCCTGCTAATCCTAGCATGACAAAGAAGATTCAAAGAGAGTGAGATGCCAGCTCCTTTCATTCAGTCAGTAGCTTCAAACATTTCTGGTATATGAAAAACATGTTTTTCAATGGCAAAAATCAATGAATATTGTAAATGCACAAACAGTAATATCTCCACATTGCACGGTGCAATTCTGAAATTTTTAGCTTTTTCCTGTTAATCCTAGCATGATAAAGAAGATTCAAAGAGAGTGAGATGCCAGCTCCTTTCATTCAGTCAGTAGCTTCAAACATTTCTGGTATATGAAAAACATGTTTTTCAATGGCAAAAATCAATGAATATTGTAAATGCACAAACAGTAATATCTCCACATTGCAAGGTGCAATTCTGAAATTTTTTGCTTTTTCCTGTTAATCCTAGCATGATAAAGAAGATTCAAAGAGAGTGAGATGCCAGCTCCTTTCATTTAGTCAGTAGCTTCAAACATTTCTGGTATATGAAAAACATGTTTTTCAATGGCAAAAATCAATGAATATTGTAAATGCACAAACAGTAATATCTCCACATTGCAAGGTGCAATTCTGAAATTTTTTGCTTTTTCCTGCTAATCCTAGCATGATAAAGAAGATTCAAAGAGAGTGAGATGCCAGCTCCTTTCATTCAGTCAGTAGCTTCAAACATTTCTGGTATATGAAAAACATGTTTTTCAATGGCAAAAATCAATGAATATTGTAAATGCACAAACAGTAATATCTCCACATTGCACGGTGCAATTCTGAAATTTTTAGCTTTTTCCTGTTAATCCTAGCATGATAAAGAAGATTCAAAGAGAGTGAGATGCCAGCTCCTTTCATTCAGTCAGTAGCTTCAAACATTTCTGGTATATGAAAAACGTTTTTCAATGGCAAAAATCAATGAATATTGTAAATGCACAAACAGTAATATCTCCACATTGCAAGGTGCAATTCTGAAATTTTTTGCTTTTTCCTGTTAATCCTAGCATGATAAAGAAGATTCAAAGAGAGTGAGATGCCAGCTCCTTTCATTCAGTCAGTAGCTTCAAACATTTCTGGTATATGAAAAACATGTTTTTCAATGGCAAAAATCAATGAATATTGTAAATGCACAAACAGTAATATCTCCACATTGCAAGGTGCAATTCTGAAATTTTTTGCTTTTTCCTGCTAATCCTAGCATGATAAAGAAGATTCAAAGAGAGTGAGATGCCAGCTCCTTTCATTCAGTCAGTAGCTTCAAACATTTCTGGTATATGAAAAACATGTTTTTCAATGGCAAAAATCAATGAATATTGTAAATGCACAAACAGTAATATCTCCACATTGCACGGTGCAATTCTGAAATTTTTAGCTTTTTCCTGTTAATCTTAGCATGATAAAGAAGATTCAAAGAGAGTGAGATGCCAGCTCCTTTCATTCAGTCAGTAGCTTCAAACATTTCTGGACGTTTTTCAATGGCAAAAATCAATGAATATTGTAAATGCACAAACAGTAATATCTCCACATTGCAAGGTGCAATTCTGAAATTTTTTGCTTTTTCCTGTTAATCCTAGCATGATAAAGAAGATTCAAAGAGAGTGAGATGCCAGCTCCTTTCATTCAGTCAGTAGCTTCAAACATTTCTGGTATATGAAAAACATGTTTTTCAATGGCAAAAATCAATGAATATTGTAAATGCACAAACAGTAATATCTCCACATTGCAAGGTGCAATTCTGAAATTTTTTGCTTTTTCCTGTTAATCCTAGCATGATAAAGAAGATTCAAAGAGAGTGAGATGCCAGCTCCTTTCATTCAGTCAGTAGCTTCAAACATTTCTGGTATATGAAAAACATGTTTTTCAATGGCAAAAATCAATGAATATTGTAAATGCACAAACAGTAATATCTCCACATTGCAAGGTGCAATTCTGAAATTTTTTGCTTTTTCCTGCTAATCCTAGCATGATAAAGAAGATTCAAAGAGAGTGAGATGCCAGCTCCTTTCATTCAGTCAGTAGCTTCAAACATTTCTGGTATATGAAAAACATGTTTTTCAATGGCAAAAATCAATGAATATTGTAAATGCACAAACAGTAATATCTCCACATTGCACGGTGCAATTCTGAAATTTTTAGCTTTTTCCTGTTAATCCTAGCATGATAAAGAAGATTCAAAGAGAGTGAGATGCCAGCTCCTTTCATTCAGTCAGTAGCTTCAAACATTTCTGGTATATGAAAAACATGTTTTTCAATGGCAAAAATCAATGAATATTGTAAATGCACAAACAGTAATATCTCCACATTGCAAGGTGCAATTCTGAAATTGTTTGCTTTTTCCTGCTAATCCTAGCATGATAAAGAAGATTCAAAGAGAGTGAGATGCCGGCTCCTTTCATTCAGTCAGTAGCTTCAAACATTTCTGGTATATGAAAAACATGTTTTTCAATGGCAAAAATCAATGAATATTGTAAATGCACAAACAGTAATATCTCCACATTGCACGGTGCAATTCTGAAATTTTTAGCTTTTTCCTGTTAATCCTAGCATGATAAAGAAGATTCAAAGAGAGTGAGATGCCAGCTCCTTTCATTCAGTCAGTAGCTTCAAACATTTCTGGTATATGAAAAACATGTTTTTCAATGGCAAAAATCAATGAATATTGTAAATGCACAAACAGTAATATCTCCACATTGCAAGGTGCAATTCTGAAATTTTTTGCTTTTTCCTGCTAATCCTAGCATGATAAAGAAGATTCAAAGAGAGTGAGATGCCAGCTCCTTTCATTCAGTCAGTAGCTTCAAACATTTCTGGTATATGAAAAACATGTTTTTCAATGGCAAAAATAAATGAATATTGTAAATGCACAAACAGTAATATCTCCACATTGCACGGTGCAATTCTGAAATTTTTAGCTTTTTCCTGTTAATCCTAGCATGATAAAGAAGATTCAAAGAGAGTGAGATGCCAGCTCCTTTCATTCAGTCAGTAGCTTCAAACATTTCTGGTATATGAAAAACATGTTTTTCAATGGCAAAAATCAATGAATATTGTAAATGCACAAACAGTAATATCTCCACATTGCAAGGTGCAATTCTGAAATTGTTTGCTTTTTCCTGCTAATCCTAGCATGATAAAGAAGATTCAAAGAGAGTGAGATGCCAGCTCCTTTCATTCAGTCAGTAGCTTCAAACATTTCTGGTATATGAAAAACATGTTTTTCAATGGCAAAAATCAATGAATATTGTAAATGCACAAACAGTAATATCTCCACATTGCACGGTGCAATTCTGAAATTTTTAGCTTTTTCCTGTTAATCCTAGCATGATAAAGAAGATTCAAAGAGAGTGAGATGCCAGCTCCTTTCATTCAGTCAGTAGCTTCAAACATTTCTGGTATATGAAAAACATGTTTTTCAATGGCAAAAATCAATGAATATTGTAAATGCACAAACAGTAATATCTCCACATTGCAAGGTGCAATTCTGAAATTTTTAGCTTTTTCCTGTTAATCCTAGCATGATAAAGAATATTCAAAGAGAGTGAGATGCCAGCTCCTTTCATTCAGTCAGTAGCTTCTAACATTTCTGGTATATGAAAAACATGTTTTTCAATGGCAAAAATCAATGAATATTGTAAGTGCACAAACAGTAATATCTCCACTTTGCAAGGTGCAATTCTGAAATTTTTTGCTTTTTCCTGCTAATCCTAGCATGATAAAGATTCAAAGAGAGTGAGATGCCAGCTCCTTTCATTCAGTCAGTAGCTTCAAACATTTCTGGTATATGAAAAACATGTTTTTCAATGGCAAAAATCAATGAACATTGTAAATGCACAAACAGTAATATCTCCACATTGCACGGTGCAATTCTGAAATTTTTAGCTTTTTCCTGTTAATCCTAGCATGATAAAGAAGATTCAAAGAGAGTGAGATGCCAGCTCCTTTCATTCAGTCAGTAGCTTCAAACATTTCTGGTATATGAAAAACATGTTTTTCAATGGCAAAAATCAATGAATATTGTAAATGCACAAACAGTAATATCTCCACATTGCAAGGTGCAATTCTGAAATTTTTTGCTTTTTCCTGCTAATCCTAGCATGATAAAGAAGATTCAAAGAGAGTGAGATGCCAGCTCCTTTCATTCAGTCAGTAGCTTCAAACATTTCTGGTATATGAAAAACATGTTTTTCAATGGCAAAAATCAATGAATATTGTAAATGCACAAACAGTAATATCTCCACATTGCACGGTGCAATTCTGAAATTTTTAGCTTTTTCCTGTTAATCCTAGCATGATAAAGAAGATTCAAAGAGAGTGAGATGCCAGCTCCTTTCATTCAGTCAGTAGCTTCAAACATTTCTGGTATATGAAAAACGTTTTTCAATGGCAAAAATCAATGAATATTGTAAATGCACAAACAGTAATATCTCCACATTGCAAGGTGCAATTCTGAAATTTTTTGCTTTTTCCTGTAAATCCTAGCATGATAAAGAAGATTCAAAGAGAGTGAGATGCCAGCTCCTTTCATTCAGTCAGTAGCTTCAAACATTTCTGGTATATGAAAAACATGTTTTTCAATGGCAAAAATCAATGAATATTGTAAATGCACAAACAGTAATATCTCCACATTGCAAGGTGCAATTCTGAAATTTTTTGCTTTTTCCTGCTAATCCTAGCATGATAAAGAAGATTCAAAGAGAGTGAGATGCCAGCTCCTTTCATTCAGTCAGTAGCTTCAAACATTTCTGGTATATGAAAAACATGTTTTTCAATGGCAAAAATCAATGAATATTGTAAATGCACAAACAGTAATATCTCCACATTGCACGGTGCAATTCTGAAATTTTTAGCTTTTTCCTGTTAATCTTAGCATGATAAAGAAGATTCAAAGAGAGTGAGATGCCAGCTCCTTTCATTCAGTCAGTAGCTTCAAACATTTCTGGACGTTTTTCAATGGCAAAAATCAATGAATATTGTAAATGCACAAACAGTAATATCTCCACATTGCAAGGTGCAATTCTGAAATTTTTTGCTTTTTCCTGTTAATCCTAGCATGATAAAGAAGATTCAAAGAGAGTGAGATGCCAGCTCCTTTCATTCAGTCAGTAGCTTCAAACATTTCTGGTATATGAAAAACATGTTTTTCAATGGCAAAAATCAATGAATATTGTAAATGCACAAACAGTAATATCTCCACATTGCAAGGTGCAATTCTGAAATTTTTTGCTTTTTCCTGTTAATCCTAGCATGATAAAGAAGATTCAAAGAGAGTGAGATGCCAGCTCCTTTCATTCAGTCAGTAGCTTCAAACATTTCTGGTATATGAAAAACATGTTTTTCAATGGCAAAAATCAATGAATATTGTAAATGCACAAACAGTAATATCTCCACATTGCAAGGTGCAATTCTGAAATTTTTTGCTTTTTCCTGCTAATCCTAGCATGATAAAGAAGATTCAAAGAGAGTGAGATGCCAGCTCCTTTCATTCAGTCAGTAGCTTCAAACATTTCTGGTATATGAAAAACATGTTTTTCAATGGCAAAAATCAATGAATATTGTAAATGCACAAACAGTAATATCTCCACATTGCACGGTGCAATTCTGAAATTTTTAGCTTTTTCCTGTTAATCCTAGCATGATAAAGAAGATTCAAAGAGAGTGAGATGCCAGCTCCTTTCATTCAGTCAGTAGCTTCAAACATTTCTGGTATATGAAAAACATGTTTTTCAATGGCAAAAATCAATGAATATTGTAAATGCACAAACAGTAATATCTCCACATTGCAAGGTGCAATTCTGAAATTGTTTGCTTTTTCCTGCTAATCCTAGCATGATAAAGAAGATTCAAAGAGAGTGAGATGCCAGCTCCTTTCATTCAGTCAGTAGCTTCAAACATTTCTGGTATATGAAAAACATGTTTTTCAATGGCAAAAATCAATGAATATTGTAAATGCACAAACAGTAATATCTCCACATTGCACGGTGCAATTCTGAAATTTTTAGCTTTTTCCTGTTAATCCTAGCATGATAAAGAAGATTCAAAGAGAGTGAGATGCCAGCTCCTTTCATTCAGTCAGTAGCTTCAAACATTTCTGGTATATGAAAAACATGTTTTTCAATGGCAAAAATCAATGAATATTGTAAATGCACAAACAGTAATATCTCCACATTGCAAGGTGCAATTCTGAAATTTTTTGCTTTTTCCTGCTAATCCTAGCATGATAAAGATTCAAAGAGAGTGAGATGCCAGCTCCTTTCATTCAGTCAGTAGCTTCAAACATTTCTGGTATATGAAAAACATGTTTTTCAATGGCAAAAATCAATGAATATTGTAAATGCACAAACAGTAATATCTCCACATTGCACGGTGCAATTTTGAAATTTTTAGCTTTTTCCTGTTAATCCTAGCATGATAAAGAAGATTCAAAGAGAGTGAGATGCCAGCTCCTTTCATTCAGTCAGTAGCTTCAAACATTTCTGGTATATGAAAAACATGTTTTTCAATGGCAAAAATCAATGAATATTGTAAATGCACAAACAGTAATATCTCCACATTGCACGGTGCAATTCTGAAATTTTTAGCTTTTTCCTGTTAATCCTAGCATGATAAAGAAGATTCAAAGAGAGTGAGATGCCAGCTCCTTTCATTCAGTCAGTAGCTTCAAACATTTCTGGTATATGAAAAACATGTTTTTCAATGGCAAAAATCAATGAATATTGTAAATGCACAAACAGTAATATCTCCACATTGCAAGGTGCAATTCTGAAATTTTTAGCTTTTTCCTGTTAATCCTAGCATGATAAAGAAGATTCAAAGAGAGTGAGATGCCAGCTCCTTTCATTCAGTCAGTAGCTTCAAACATTTCTGGTATATGAAAACATGTTTTTCAATGGCAAAAATCAATGAATATTGTAAATGCACAAACAGTAATATCTCCACATTGCAAGGTGCAATTCTGAAATTGTTTGCTTTTTCCTGCTAATCCTAGCATGATAAAGAAGATTCAAAGAGAGTGAGATGCCAGCTCCTTTCATTCAGTCAGTAGCTTCAAACATTTCTGGTATATGAAAAACATGTTTTTCAATGGCAAAAATCAATGAATATTGTAAATGCACAAACAGTAATATCTCCACATTGCACGGTGCAATTCTGAAATTTTTAGCTTTTTCCTGTTAATCCTAGCATGATAAAGAAGATTCAAAGAGAGTGAGATGCCAGCTCCTTTCATTCAGTCAGTAGCTTCAAACATTTCTGGTATATGAAAAACATGTTTTTCAATGGCAAAAATCAATGAATATTGTAAATGCACAAACAGTAATATCTCCACATTGCAAGGTGCAATTCTGAAATTTTTAGCTTTTTCCTGTTAATCCTAGCATGATAAAGAATATTCAAAGAGAGTGAGATGCCAGCTCCTTTCATTCAGTCAGTAGCTTCAAACATTTCTGGTATATGAAAAACATGTTTTTCAATGGCAAAAATCAATGAATATTGTAAATGCACAAACAGTAATATCTCCACATTGCAAGGTGCAATTCTGAAATTTTTTGCTTTTTCCTGCTAATCCTAGCATGATAAAGATTCAAAGAGAGTGAGATGCCAGCTCCTTTCATTCAGTCAGTAGCTTCAAACATTTCTGGTATATGAAAAACATGTTTTTCAATGGCAAAAATCAATGAATATTGTAAATGCACAAACAGTAATATCTCCACATTGCACGGTGCAATTCTGAAATTTTTAGCTTTTTCCTGTTAATCCTAGCATGATAAAGAAGATTCAAAGAGAGTGAGATGCCAGCTCCTTTCATTCAGTCAGTAGCTTCAAACATTTCTGGTATATGAAAAACATGTTTTTCAATGGCAAAAATCAATGAATATTGTAAATGCACAAACAGTAATATCTCCACATTGCAAGGTGCAATTCTGAAATTTTTTGCTTTTTCCTGCTAATCCTAGCATGATAAAGAAGATTCAAAGAGAGTGAGATGCCAGCTCCTTTCATTCAGTCAGTAGCTTCAAACATTTCTGGTATATGAAAAACATGTTTTTCAATGGCAAAAATCAATGAATATTGTAAATGCACAAACAGTAATATCTCCACATTGCACGGTGCAATTCTGAAATTTTTAGCTTTTTCCTGTTAATCCTAGCATGATAAAGAAGATTCAAAGAGAGTGAGATGCCAGCTCCTTTCATTCAGTCAGTAGCTTCAAACATTTCTGGTATATGAAAAACATGTTTTTCAATGGCAAAAATCAATGAATATTGTAAATGCACAAACAGTAATATCTCCACATTGCAAGGTGCAATTCTGAAATTTTTAGCTTTTTCCTGTTAATCCTAGCATGATAAAGAAGATTCAAAGAGAGTGAGATGCCAGCTCCTTTCATTCAGTCAGTAGCTTCAAACATTTCTGGTATATGAAAAACATGTTTTTCAATGGCAAAAATCAATGAATATTGTAAATGCACAAACAGTAATATCTCCACATTGCAAGGTGCAATTCTGAAATTTTTAGCTTTTTCCTGCTAATCCTAGCATGATAAAGAAGATTCAAAGAGAGTGAGATGCCAGCTCCTTTCATTCAGTCAGTAGCTTCAAACATTTCTGGTATATGAAAACATGTTTTTCAATGGCAAAAATCAATGAATATTGTAAATGCACAAACAGTAATATCTCCACATTGCAAGGTGCAATTCTGAAATTGTTTGCTTTTTCCTGCTAATCCTAGCATGATAAAGAAGATTCAAAGAGAGTGAGATGCCAGCTCCTTTCATTCAGTCAGTAGCTTCAAACATTTCTGGTATATGAAAAACATGTTTTTCAATGGCAAAAATCAATGAATATTGTAAATGCACAAACAGTAATATCTCCACATTGCACGGTGCAATTCTGAAATTTTTAGCTTTTTCCTGTTAATCCTAGCATGATAAAGAAGATTCAAAGAGAGTGAGATGCCAGCTCCTTTCATTCAGTCAGTAGCTTCAAACATTTCTGGTATATGAAAAACATGTTTTTCAATGGCAAAAATCAATGAATATTGTAAATGCACAAACAGTAATATCTCCACATTGCAAGGTGCAATTCTGAAATTTTTAGCTTTTTCCTGTTAATCCTAGCATGATAAAGAATATTCAAAGAGAGTGAGATGCCAGCTCCTTTCATTCAGTCAGTAGCTTCAAACATTTCTGGTATATGAAAAACATGTTTTTCAATGGCAAAAATCAATGAATATTGTAAATGCACAAACAGTAATATCTCCACATTGCAAGGTGCAATTCTGAAATTTTTTGCTTTTTCCTGCTAATCCTAGCATGATAAAGATTCAAAGAGAGTGAGATGCCAGCTCCTTTCATTCAGTCAGTAGCTTCAAACATTTCTGGTATATGAAAAACATGTTTTTCAATGGCAAAAATCAATGAATATTGTAAATGCACAAACAGTAATATCTCCACATTGCACGGTGCAATTCTGAAATTTTTAGCTTTTTCCTGTTAATCCTAGCATGATAAAGAAGATTCAAAGAGAGTGAGATGCCAGCTCCTTTCATTCAGTCAGTAGCTTCAAACATTTCTGGTATATGAAAAACATGTTTTTCAATGGCAAAAATCAATGAATATTGTAAATGCACAAACAGTAATATCTCCACATTGCAAGGTGCAATTCTGAAATTTTTTGCTTTTTCCTGCTAATCCTAGCATGATAAAGAAGATTCAAAGAGAGTGAGATGCCAGCTCCTTTCATTCAGTCAGTAGCTTCAAACATTTCTGGTATATGAAAAACATGTTTTTCAATGGCAAAAATCAATGAATATTGTAAATGCACAAACAGTAATATCTCCACATTGCACGGTGCAATTCTGAAATTTTTAGCTTTTTCCTGTTAATCCTAGCATGATAAAGAAGATTCAAAGAGAGTGAGATGCCAGCTCCTTTCATTCAGTCAGTAGCTTCAAACATTTCTGGTATATGAAAAACATGTTTTTCAATGGCAAAAATCAATGAATATTGTAAATGCACAAACAGTAATATCTCCACATTGCAAGGTGCAATTCTGAAATTTTTAGCTTTTTCCTGTTAATCCTAGCATGATAAAGAAGATTCAAAGAGAGTGAGATGCCAGCTCCTTTCATTCAGTCAGTAGCTTCAAACATTTCTGGTATATGAAAAACATGTTTTTCAATGGCAAAAATCAATGAATATTGTAAATGCACAAACAGTAATATCTCCACATTGCAAGGTGCAATTCTGAAATTTTTTGCTTTTTCCTGCTAATCCTAGCATGATAAAGAAGATTCAAAGAGAGTGAGATGCCAGCTCCTTTCATTCAGTCAGTAGCTTCAAACATTTCTGGTATATGAAAAACATGTTTTTCAATGGCAAAAATCAATGAATATTGTAAATGCACAAACAGTAATATCTCCACATTGCACGGTGCAATTCTGAAATTTTTAGCTTTTTCCTGTTAATCCTAGCATGATAAAGAAGATTCAAAGAGAGTGAGATGCCAGCTCCTTTCATTCAGTCAGTAGCTTCAAACATTTCTGGTATATGAAAAACATGTTTTTCAATGGCAAAAATCAATGAATATTGTAAATGCACAAACAGTAATATCTCCACATTGCAAGGTGCAATTCTGAAATTGTTTGCTTTTTCCTGCTAATCCTAGCATGATAAAGAAGATTCAAAGAGAGTGAGATGCCAGCTCCTTTCATTCAGTCAGTAGCTTCAAACATTTCTGGTATATGAAAAACATGTTTTTCAATGGCAAAAATCAATGAATATTGTAAATGCACAAACAGTAATATCTCCACATTGCAAGGTGCAATTCTGAAATTTTTTGCTTTTTCCTGCTAATCCTAGCATGATAAAGAAGATTCAAAGAGAGTGAGATGCCAGCTCCTTTCATTCAGTCAGTAGCTTCAAACATTTCTGGTATATGAAAAACATGTTTTTCAATGGCAAAAATCAATGAATATTGTAAATGCACAAACAGTAATATCTCCACATTGCACGGTGCAATTCTGAAATTTTTAGCTTTTTCCTGTTAATCCTAGCATGATAAAGAAGATTCAAAGAGAGTGAGATGCCAGCTCCTTTCATTCAGTCAGTAGCTTCAAACATTTCTGGTATATGAAAAACATGTTTTTCAATGGCAAAAATCAATGAATATTGTAAATGCACAAACAGTAATATCTCCACATTGCAAGGTGCAATTCTGAAATTTTTTGCTTTTTCCTGTTAATCCTAGCATGATAAAGAAGATTCAAAGAGAGTGAGATGCCAGCTCCTTTCATTTAGTCAGTAGCTTCAAACATTTCTGGTATATGAAAAACATGTTTTTCAATGGCAAAAATCAATGAATATTGTAAATGCACAAACAGTAATATCTCCACATTGCAAGGTGCAATTCTGAAATTTTTTGCTTTTTCCTGCTAATCCTAGCATGATAAAGAAGATTCAAAGAGAGTGAGATGCCAGCTCCTTTCATTCAGTCAGTAACTTCAAACATTTCTGGTATATGAAAAACATGTTTTTCAATGGCAAAAATCAATGAATATTGTAAATGCACAAACAGTAATATCTCCACATTGCACGGTGCAATTCTGAAATTTTTAGCTTTTTCCTGTTAATCCTAGAATGATAAATAAGATTCAAAGAGAGTGAGATGCCAGCTCCTTTCATTCAGTCAGTAGCTTCAAACATTTCTGGTATATGAAAAACATGTTTTTCAATGGCAAAAATCAATGAATATTGTAAATGCACAAACAGTAATATCTCCACATTGCAAGGTGCAATTCTGAAATTTTTTGCTTTTTCCTGCTAATCCTAGCATGATAAAGAAGATTCAAAGAGAGTGAGATGCCAGCTCCTTTCATTCAGTCAGTAGCTTCAAACATTTCTGGTATATGAAAAACATGTTTTTCAATGGCAAAAATCAATGAATATTGTAAATGCACAAACAGTAATATCTCCACATTGCACGGTGCAATTCTGAAATTTTTAGCTTTTTCCTGTTAATCCTAGCATGATAAAGAAGATTCAAAGAGAGTGAGATGCCAGCTCCTTTCATTCAGTCAGTAGCTTCAAACATTTCTGGTATATGAAAAACGTTTTTCAATGGCAAAAATCAATGAATATTGTAAATGCACAAACAGTAATATCTCCACATTGCAAGGTGCAATTCTGAAATTTTTTGCTTTTTCCTGTTAATCCTAGCATGATAAAGAAGATTCAAAGAGAGTGAGATGCCAGCTCCTTTCATTCAGTCAGTAGCTTCAAACATTTCTGGTATATGAAAAACATGTTTTTCAATGGCAAAAATCAATGAATATTGTAAATGCACAAACAGTAATATCTCCACATTGCAAGGTGCAATTCTGAAATTTTTGCTTTTTCCTGTTAATCCTAGCATGATAAAGAAGATTCAAAGAGAGTGAGATGCCAGCTCCTTTCATTCAGTCAGTAGCTTCAAACATTTCTGGTATATGAAAAACATGTTTTTCAATGGCAAAAATCAATGAATATTGTAAATGCACAAACAGTAATATCTCCACATTGCAAGGTGCAATTCTGAAATTTTTTGCTTTTTCCTGCTAATCCTAGCATGATAAAGAAGATTCAAAGAGAGTGAGATGCCAGCTCCTTTCATTCAGTCAGTAGCTTCAAACATTTCTGGTATATGAAAAACATGTTTTTCAATGGCAAAAATCAATGAATATTGTAAATGCACAAACAGTAATATCTCCACATTGCACGGTGCAATTCTGAAATTTTTAGCTTTTTCCTGTTAATCCTAGCATGATAAAGAAGATTCAAAGAGAGTGAGATGCCAGCTCCTTTCATTCAGTCAGTAGCTTCAAACATTTCTGGTATATGAAAAACATGTTTTTCAATGGCAAAAATCAATGAATATTGTAAATGCACAAACAGTAATATCTCCACATTGCAAGGTGCAATTCTGAAATTGTTTGCTTTTTCCTGCTAATCCTAGCATGATAAAGAAGATTCAAAGAGAGTGAGATGCCAGCTCCTTTCATTCAGTCAGTAGCTTCAAACATTTCTGGTATATGAAAAACATGTTTTTCAATGGCAAAAATCAATGAATATTGTAAATGCACAAACAGTAATATCTCCACATTGCACGGTGCAATTCTGAAATTTTTAGCTTTTTCCTGTTAATCCTAGCATGATAAAGAAGATTCAAAGAGAGTGAGATGCCAGCTCCTTTCATTCAGTCAGTAGCTTCAAACATTTCTGGTATATGAAAAACATGTTTTTCAATGGCAAAAATCAATGAATATTGTAAATGCACAAACAGTAATATCTCCACATTGCAAGGTGCAATTCTGAAATTTTTTGCTTTTTCCTGCTAATCCTAGCATGATAAAGAAGATTCAAAGAGAGTGAGATGCCAGCTCCTTTCATTCAGTCAGTAGCTTCAAACATTTCTGGTATATGAAAAACATGTTTTTCAATGGCAAAAATCAATGAATATTGTAAATGCACAAACAGTAATATCTCCACATTGCACGGTGCAATTCTGAATTTTTAGCTTTTTCCTGTTAATCCTAGCATGATAAAGAAGATTCAAAGAGAGTGAGATGCCAGCTCCTTTCATTCAGTCAGTAGCTTCAAACATTTCTGGTATATGAAAAACATGTTTTTCAATGGCAAAAATCAATGAATATTGTAAATGCACAAACAGTAATATCTCCACATTGCAAGGTGCAATTCTGAAATTGTTTGCTTTTTCCTGCTAATCCTACATGATAAAGAAGATTCAAAGAGAGTGAGATGCCAGCTCCTTTCATTCAGTCAGTAGCTTCAAACATTTCTGGTATATGAAAAACATGTTTTTCAATGGCAAAAATCAATGAATATTGTAAATGCACAAACAGTAATATCTCCACATTGCACGGTGCAATTCTGAAATTTTTAGCTTTTCCTGTTAATCCTAGCATGATAAAGAAGATTCAAAGAGAGTGAGATGCCAGCTCCTTTCATTCAGTCAGTAGCTTCAAACATTTCTGGTATATGAAAACATGTTTTTCAATGGCAAAAATCAATGGAATATTGTAAATGCACAAACAGTAATATCTCCACATTGCAAGGTGCAATTCTGAAATTTTTAGCTTTTTCCTGTTAATCCTAGCATGATAAAGAATATTCAAAGAGAGTGAGATGCCAGCTCCTTTCATTCAGTCAGTAGCTTCTAACATTTCTGGTATATGAAAAACATGTTTTTCAATGGCAAAATCAATGAATATTGTAAATGCACAAACAGTAATATCTCCACATTGCAAGGTGCAATTCTGAAATTTTTTGCTTTTTCTGCTAATCCTAGCATGATAAAGATTCAAAGAGAGTGAGATGCCAGCTCCTTTCATTCAGTCAGTAGCTTCAAACATTTCTGGTATATGAAAAACATGTTTTTCAATGGCAAAAATCAATGAATATTGTAAATGCACAAACAGTAATATCTCCACATTGCACGGTTGCAATTCTGAAATTTTAGCTTTTTCCTGTTAATCCTAGCATGATAAAGAAGATTCAAAGAGAGTGAGATGCCAGCTCCTTTCATTCAGTCAGTAGCTTCAAACATTTCTGGTATATGAAAAACATGTTTTTCAATGGCAAAAATCAATGAATATTGTAAATGCACAAACAGTAATATCTCCACATTGCAAGGTGCAATTCTGAAATTTTTTGCTTTTTCCTGCTAATCCTAGCATGATAAAGAAGATTCAAAGAGAGTGAGATGCCAGCTCCTTTCATTCAGTCAGTAGCTTCAAACATTTCTGGTATATGAAAAACATGTTTTTCAATGGCAAAAATCAATGAATATTGTAAATGCACAAACAGTAATATCTCCACATTGCACGGTGCAATTCTGAAATTTTAGCTTTTTCCTGTTAATCCTAGCATGATAAAGAAGATTCAAAGAGAGTGAGATGCCAGCTCCTTTCATTCAGTCAGTAGCTTCAAACATTTCTGGTATATGAAAAACGTTTTTCAATGGCAAAAATCAATGAATATTGTAAATGCACAAACAGTAATATCTCCACATTGCAAGGTGCAATTCTGAAATTTTTTGCTTTTTCCTGTTAATCCTAGCATGATAAAGAAGATTCAAAGAGAGTGAGATGCCAGCTCCTTTCATTCAGTCAGTAGCTTCAAACATTTCTGGTATATGAAAAACATGTTTTTCAATGGCAAAAATCAATGAATATTGTAAATGCACAAACAGTAATATCTCCACATTGCAAGGTGCAATTCTGAAATTTTTGCTTTTTCCTGCTAATCCTAGCATGATAAAGAAGATTCAAAGAGAGTGAGATGCCAGCTCCTTTCATTCAGTCAGTAGCTTCAAACATTTCTGGTATATGAAAAACATGTTTTTCAATGGCAAAAATCAATGAATATGTAAATGCACAAACAGTAATATCTCCACATTGCACGGTGCAATTCTGTAATTTTTAGCTTTTTCCTGTTAATCTTAGCATGATAAAGAAGATTCAAAGAGAGTGAGATGCCAGCTCCTTTCATTCAGTCAGTAGCTTCAAACATTTCTGGACGTTTTTCAATGGCAAAAATCAATGAATATTGTAAATGCACAAACATAATATCTCCACATTGCAAGGTGCAATTCTGAAATTTTTTGCTTTTTCCTGTTAATCCTAGCATGATAAAGAAGATTCAAAGAGAGTGAGATGCCAGCTCCTTTCATTCAGTCAGTAGCTTCAAACATTTCTGGTATATGAAAAACATGTTTTTCAATGGCAAAAATCAATGAATATTGTAAATGCACAAACAGTAATATCTCCACATTGCAAGGTGCAATTCTGAAATTTTTTGCTTTTTCCTGTTAATCCTAGCATGATAAAGAAGATTCAAAGAGAGTGAGATGCCAGCTCCTTTCATTCAGTCAGTAGCTTCAAACATTTCTGGTATATGAAAAACATGTTTTCAATGGCAAAAATCAATGAATATTGTAAATGCACAAACAGTAATATCTCCACATTGCAAGGTGCAATTCTGAAATTTTTTGCTTTTTCCTGCTAATCCTAGCATGATAAAGAAGATTCAAAGAGAGTGAGATGCCAGCTCCTTTCATTCAGTCAGTAGCTTCAAACATTTCTGGTATATGAAAAACATGTTTTTCAATGGCAAAAATCAATGAATATTGTAAATGCACAAACAGTAATATCTCCACATTGCACGGTGCAATTCTGAAATTTTAGCTTTTTCCTGTTAATCCTAGCATGATAAAGAAGATTCAAAGAGAGTGAGATGCCAGCTCCTTTCATTCAGTCAGTAGCTTCAACATTCTGGTATATGAAAAACAGTTTTTCAATGGCAAAAAATCAATGAATATTGTAAATGCACAAACAGTAATATCTCCACATTGCAAGGTGCAATTCTGAAATTGTTTGCTTTT
>NW_027368352.1:0-50510 GCF_046119375.1 Phyllobates terribilis | reverse complement strand
GCCTCAACATGACGCATAGAGGGACATAGTTTGAGTTCGGTATTTGTTGGATAAAAAACCGGATCCATCTAAGGTAGCCGTTTGAATTAGATCAATGTGGGAAAGGAACGTTGTGTGATTTTAACGACTCAACCGAGATATTAGGGAAGTGGACGACGTGGAAGTAGAGGTTGGACAAGCTCGGATCTTGATCATTTATAGTATAAATAGGGGATAGATTGAAATCATATGTATCTTAGAGTGCGAACAATCACTTGTAATCAGAGAAATTAATATCAATCATATTTCACTCTACCTTTCATTCGATCCCACCTTGTTTGATCGACTAATTACCTCATCCTAGGGAATTTAGGCATTTAGTCTTTTTGTCCTAAACAATTTGGCGCCCACCGCGGGACATTTAGTAGATCTCTATATTTCTAACTAATCCATCCATCTATCACCGAGGCCAACCCAAACATTGTCCTCCATACTAACAAAGATGCCAACACCATTGTCAACGTGGAAGATCCTGCCTTGAAACCCAAGGACAAACAACGTCGAAGCCTCTGACGTATCTACAAGACCGGATCCAAGAAATGGCACAAACCATGGAGTCACTCCGACATTCATGACTGATCAACGTCGAGATTACGACCAACTTCACGAATCATTAGGTGCTGATAACTCCCGACTAATGTGTGAAAACTCTATTGAAATCGCAGGTACACTTGAGCGTGACGAACATGTCTGGGAGTCGTCGACCAACTAACCTCGACGAGATCCAAACTCGCCTCAACATGGATGGTGTCTAACTAACACTTTTGAATGTCTCTAAGTCGTCCACAAAATTATGGTATTCCTAACCTTTCTCTCGTACCTACCTCTTGTCATGTTTCCTTTGAGATGCCAGCCGGAGCCGACATGCACCGAGCACAGGGGAACCATATCAATGGAGGACAGTACGTCCAAGCTCTCATACAACATGCCATCGACAACACCATGAAGACTCTCGATGCCATATTTGATCAGATTCTTAGAGCCCTTCCTCCTATGGAGAGAGAGAGGTGATCGACGGCTTCGAAGAATCACACTTCATCGACAAGATTGCCCATGTACAGTTTTCTTAGAAGGTCCACCTCCCACCAAGGGAGAAATACAACAAGACCAAGGATCTTGTCGATCACATCGACGTCTACAAGCAAACCTTGAAAATGTATCGCTACCGAGAGACAGTAAGGAAGCGCTCATGTGCCAGAGTTTTGGCACCCTTTACTGGACCAACCCTAACTTGGTACATGCGTCTACCTCATGGGTCGGTTGCGTCCTCCTCTGACCTTGTTAACACATTTAAAGTCGAGTTCTCTATTAGTAGGAAACTAGAAAAGCAGTCTAGTGACTTATACCGAGTAGTCCAATGACCTAATGAACCTCCACGCGCATATCTTAGCAGGTACACTACCAAGATGGTCAACATTCCTTAATGCGATGCCGTGACCTTAGTCGAGGCATTTTAAAGGGGATTGATCAAGGGCAGTGAGCTTATATCACAAGCTTACTAAGTATCCATGTTGTACCTTCAAAGATGCACAAGCCAAGGCATTCGCCCACATCTGGTTGGAAGAAGACGACACCCTAATAAAGATAGACCAAAGTATAGAGCACGTCGACAAGAGATTCAACCATGAACCGAAGGGAACATATGAATCAACCCTACCAGACTGGACCTAGGAACAGTAGAGATTGGGTAAAGTCCTCGAAAGATGATATTGTCCTTCCCTCTAAGGTACAATTGTAAAAATTTAACATATCGACTATCAAGTTGGTCCAAGATTTTGACAAGTTGGGAAAGGACGTGAGAGGGCCTCGCAAGACGGACAAATCAGAGTCACACCAGGACATGTCCAGATGGTGCGATTTCCATGCCGACCACAGTCATCCCATCGAAGAGTGTGTATCTCTTAGGAGAGAGGTTTCCAGGCTGACGGGCGCTAAACGATCATTTTTTCCCCTATCAAAGTAATTATCCTCACCAACAACTTTACACTAGTAAAGCAGCAAGCAAGGGTCGAATCCCATAGGGAGTCAGTTTATCAATTCTTAGGTATTTATTATGATTAACTTGTAAAGTAACCAAGGTGGGTTTGGATGCAACAAGATTATGAAAGTAATAAGAGAAAACACTTCATTCAACAAGTATTCACACAACGGATAGATAAGTTGATAATTGACTCCTAATGAAGTTTGAGTTCATCTACAATTCATACTCTATGGTTTTCGTAATCCCTGTTCTTGTATAGTTATTAGTCCAACTAATCCTAATAACCCTTAGTAAGATACAACCATGAAACTATCAAATTTAATAGCGAAGCAACAATGAACTCATGAATAGATAGGTGCATGCAGTACCATTGAATTAAGTCGATATTTATCACACAATCAACTCTCTCCACAATCACAATCCCAACTAGATCATGCAATTGATTTTCTACATAACTATAGGACCTTTCAACAAGAACAAGTCAAACCCTAGCAATATGAATAGATCTAATCTACCTAGATGATCAGGCCAGACAGATAAATCAAATCAAATAAACAATTAATTTCAAGAGAGATGAAACAATCCAAATATGAATAAGAACTAAAGTAGAAGTCTTACAACCGAATCATCCGAAGGCTTCAACTGTTGAACAAAGCAAAAGATACTAGTGTGACATAGTTCTCTCAATAACGTAAATTAAACTAAGACGATGAAGGATAAGGAGGAAAAGCTTCCCAAACCTTATTTATTCAACTAAAACATCAGCATACTAATGCTAAAAGCCCAACCCGAAACTCTATCAGAAAGGAGGAAAGGCCCGAAGTGAATCCCACAAGTAAAGTCTGAATTCCGCTCTCGACCCAAACAGGGGCGCGGTCGTGCCACCTAGGAAGTGGTCGCGCCTAGGCCCAGCTGGTCCGGATTTTCTACGCACAGTGGTGCGTTCACGCCTTGAGCTCTGTTTCCCTCCACGGCTGCGCCTTTGTGTGCGCGGTCGTGCCTTCGTCCCTTTGGCAGTCTTCTATTTGTCTTCTCTCTTATGTCTGTAATCCTCATGAATAATGCATTTGCACTGCGAGGTGTGGATTATAGTAATATCCTCCATAACATTACCAAGTCACCTATAAACGACGCTAACAACCACTGACAACACTATGCAAGATATTGTCTATCAAATAGCCCCGCACTTAGATCTTTCTCGTTCTCTAGTAAGCTGTAATGAACTCACTCCTCCATTATGCACATCGGTCTCAGCGAGTATGGAAAAACTTGATAGCAGTGGTCATCATCAACACTTCAACTCCAAAGTACCTGCAATCATCAAAGCACGGGCGTAGACTCCGACTCTACCAAAAATCTATAAAAGAAAAACAATGCAAGACTCAAAAGACTCAAACGACTCTAAACTAACCCAAAATGCATGTTATCAATAATTCCCCAAACTTGAACTATGTTTGTCCTACGCAAGCACATGAAAATGAATCTATAGAATATGCAAAAGTTGTCTCTATCCAAGTGACATATGAAGGAAAATAACACAAGATCAAACAAACGATAGTTTCCCTTCCTAACATGCTTCATAATCAATGATAAGATAACATAAGCTCCAATCACCATTAGAAAGCACACAAAAATCACAACTCAACTCATGAAATACCACATAGACTTTTGGGTTGCTTCTTTTCATCCTATTCACTTATTCATATTTTTCTTCTAAAACCACTTATTTGAGGACCCGTCCGTTTTACGGTCCAGGCCCATCAATGAAACTCTTTGCTTTGCCATGGAGGATCGAGCCCAGAGTGATCTTTCACACAACGAAGATCGCGTGCTCTTCTCACTTATTGAGCTACGAGTTCACCCACCTTTTATTCTCTTTTTATGTATTTTTCTGTAACGAAAAAGATGGAAGCAAGATAATATGACAACATGATAAAACTAGAGATGAGAAGGTAAAAGTGCAATCTTAGTATTGGTCCTAATGAATCCTAATCAACGTCTACATGATCAAGTTAAAGTCCTCAATTTGATCAATCATATCATCATCATAGCGCAACTGTATATCAACATCTAAAGCATTTTAATGAGATTCAAAGTCAATGCATCATTATAGGAGTCCATAAAGTATCAAATAGAGGGAAAATATGATAACCGACTCACAAAAATCAAAACAAAAACAAACTCAAAAGTTAAAAAAACGAATGGAAATAGCAAACTAATAGAAAGGTCGTTAGGCCCTCGCCAACGTAATATTTTCCCAACTACTACTCTATTAAAGTAAAGTGGTAAGTAGGGGTAAAATCCCACAAGGAACCTAAAGGGATCAATTCCTACAATTTTAATTAAATCAACTTGAAAACGTAACAAAGGGTAAAGTTTATGAAACTAATGACTAATGATTGTTTGAAGACTAAAATGGGAAAACTCTTTATATGATTGGTATTTACCTAATAGGTTGATTAAGCGGTCCTAGGTTTCTCTATCCAGGTTCTCTCTCTTTCTCTATTGCCTATATATCTTCTAATTGTCATAATCCTTGTTCCTTTATAGATAATTAAGTACCTAATAGACCTTACCTACAAATCCAGCCCTAAAACCATTAAGACTAATTCCTAGGCAGCATTAAGCACAAGAATAAATAGGAACACGCAACGCCACTTGTCTACTAACGCTTCATTACCCTCCACACAATTACAAGTCCAACTAGTCAAGGAAATTGATGTGCTACCCTACGGAAAGACTCTTCAACTAGGACAAGCCAGACTTAGCAGTATGAAATAGATCTATAAGCCTAGGTAGCTAATCTAGATAAATAAATCACAATCAATGAGAATTATAAGCAAGAGGATAAAACAAATCAAATAACATATATTATTAGAACCAAATAAGAAGTCTACAAACCCATAACTCCGCAGGCTTCCGCCTGGGGAACAAAGCTCGGAGACTACTCGCTCCTCATTCTAACAAAGCCTAATGAAATAAATGTATGATTATTGGATGATAGATGGAAGCAAGCTCTAATCTATTTATAAAGACTAAAACCCTAGGAAATAAGTACTAAAAGTCCAAGCTCGAAATTCTATCAAAAAACTAGGTAAAAAGCCCATTAACTCTCGTAGAAGGAGGCAGCCCACGACACATCTTCGTGCAGAGGCGCAGTCGCGCATATGTCGGTGCGGTCGCGCCTCTATTCATACCACTTGGCATGGTCGCGCCATTGTGTAGACGACTCCTTATGGTCGGGCCCTAGACCAGAATGCTCCGGTTGGTCTTTTCCTTGCACACACTTGTCCTTCGCCTCTTGTGTCTTCTCCTCGGTACTCATAATACTCGTATTTAGCTCCTTTTCTCCGTGGAGTCGGGACTACGGTAATAAGCTCTAATCATGGCCTAATATGCCGGTAATTGATGTTAACTTCAACTCCTTACACCGTACGAGATGTCATCAATCATACCCCCACACTTGAACCTTGCTCGTCCTCGAGTAAGCTGTAGCTAACCCTTTTGCGATCTCAGCGAGTATGGATGACACGATTGAAGTGGTCGTCGATCAACTCTCTAGCTCCTGGTACCTAGAATCATAAAAAATAACGGACGTAGACTCCGACTCTAGAACATCTCAAAAATAAAGCAAACTATTTCAAGACTCAAACTAACTCTAAACCCAACAATGGCATTAATCATTCCCTCATATTTTAACCATGCTATTCTACACAAGTGCATTAATCATGAATCTTTAAACTATGTCAAAGATGTCTCTAAGAAAATACATGAAGGATGATAGCACAAGATAAAAAACATGACTAATTCTTTTCTGCAATGCTCTAATTTATGAAGATAATGCACAAGCTCCCACACTATTGAAAGCATATTTAACAGACCAAAATTCAACTCTAATAATTCCAATTGTATCTTTCTAATGCTTCTTTTCATCCTATTCATACATTTCATATTTAAGCACCAGACTTGCCCCTTTTACGGTCCAGACCGATTTGTATTCAAATATCGGGCCCGCCCGTCTTACGGTCTGGGCTAGCTAATGAGACTCTTTTCTTAGCCATGGAGGATCTAACCCAAGGTGATCTTTCACATCTCGGAGATTGCATGCTCTTCCGACTTGTTTCACGTGGAGTTCACTGCATTTTTATTTCTTTTTCTTTTATTTTTGTAATGAAAAAGGACGGACGAAAAATTGTAATAATAGTATGATAAAAACTAGAGAAGAGATGGTAAACTTGCAATCTTAGTCTTGGACCTAATGCATTCTAATCATAAAGCGCATGCTCAAGTCAAAGTCCTGAATCTGATCAATCATATCATCATCATATATAGTTGCATTATCAACATCAAGGGAATAGTAGAAAGATTCAAAACCAATGCATTAATATATAAGTCCAGAAAGCATCAAGTAGGGAAAAATCATGATAGCCGACTCTAAAAATTAAAAAATGCTCAAAAATTCAAACTAACTAGGATAGTTGAGATAATTCCCCACCCCCACACTGAAACTATGAAATGTCCTCATTGTGACATAAAGAACAAAGGTAAAAGAAAAGTGGATATAGGAAAATACCTCATAGACGGGTTGCCTCCCGGTCAGCGCCTTTGTTTAACGTTGTTGGATCGACGTGTTGCTCTCTTATTCCGCTCCTGGTCCCTCATGGGCCTCTTTATCAATGAAAGCTCTCTTCTTCTGCACTTGGTGAGACTTGGAACCTAGCCTCTTTATTGCTCTTCTCTCAAACCACCTCCCTCTCTTCTTAATCTACCATGTGTATGGAATCTGCAGTTGGTCGTTGAACCAAGGCCCAAGGGTTCGGGGTTCCAACGTCCAGAATGGTGTGAGGTGTACGTAGGTAGTATGCCTTAGCCGAGGATCAGCTCCTGGATCGAATCTCCTTCCCATATCGCCTATTCGCGGTCCTGAATCATACTCGTTGAAGTTCACCGAAAACAGAGGAGCATTTTGGAGAGTCGCAGGATACAGTGCACGGTTGCGCCAAGAAGGGCGCAGTCACGCCTCAACTTTCGGAAAAGGTCCCGTAAAGGCAATGTCACGCGGGTTAGGAGCGCGGTCATGCCAGTCATCAGGAAAGGTGCGCGGACGTGTGTATTGAGGGTGCGGTCACACTTCCTCTCAGAAACAAGAGCGCGGTCACGCGATACCAGGGTGCGATCGCGCTTCTCCTTAGTAACTGGGGCACGGTCGCGCGACTCCTCAGTGGTGTACTCATGCAACTTCTCAGCGGACAACTTACGGGCTCCTTCTTCAGTCTTAGGGTGCATGTTGGCCGGACAGTCAACATCAGATTCCTCCTCCTCTCTATGCACCTCGTTCGAACTCTCGTCACTACTAATTGGGATAACGTTAATGATGGCTGCCTGTTTTTCCTTCCAAGTGGCCATTGCCTACATCATCCGCTCAACCTGCTCGTTCATATATTTAGTGGTAGCCTGTGACTCCTCGACCATTCTCTTGGTGTTCTCTTCGAGTACTCTGGTGCTGGTCGTGAGACGCTCCATCAAAATGGTCATCAGAGTCCGCGTGGGAGGTTCCGGTTCGGGGTGAGGTCTCCACCACTACTACGCTAGTTGGTGTTGCTCTCTTAGGTAGTATTAGTTATACCGTTGTTTCTCAGCTTCTCTCTATGCTCCCCTCTTGGCTACTTTCTCAGCGGGTTCCTATTGAAGCTCAGCCAGCCCGACCCTAAAATCAGCAAGCTGCTCAGCCGTATCCATGTACCATCTCTTCCTGTCTCTCTCAAACTCATCATGTGAACTCATCAGTGACACGGGTGCTGATCGTGTAACGGTCAACAACGAAGCTAATTAAATAAAAAAACACAAGAAAAGAAAACTAGACTCCCCGACAACGGCGCCAAATTTGACAGCGGCCAAAATGGCCGTTATGCCGCCGTCAAAGTAATATTCCTTACTAACTCCTTTACCTAAGTAAAGTGGCAAGTAAGGGTCAAATCCCACAGGGAGTCAACGGATCAATTCTTGTGCTTCTAATCTAATTAGCTTTAAAGTAACAAAAGAAGGGGGAAGATGGTTAAAACTAACTAGGTTATTTAAGAAAACAATAAAGGCAAATACTTTGTTCACCATGCATCTACACTATGGAGATATAGGTTTGATCCTTGACTTCTTATTTTTATTCGGCTTCATTCTCTAAATTATATGTTATGTTTGTCCTAATCCATGTTCCTAAGTAGCTAACCAGATCAACTAGTCCTTACATCCCTTACCTCTAATATCACCCTGAAACCATCATAGGCTAATCCCTAGACAACATAAAGTTCATGAATAAATAGGAAGTGCAGAGTGTCACTTGGATATTAACGCATCATTACCCTCCATACAATCACAAGTCCAACTAGTCCAGGCAATTGATGTGCTACCCTATGGAAAGACTCTCCAACTAGGACAAGCCAAACCTAACAGTATGAAATATATCTATAAACCTAGGTAGCTATCTCAATAAATAAATGACAATCAATGAGAATTATAAGCAAGAGCATAAAACAAAGTAAATAAAATATATTATTAGAACCATAGAAGAAGTCTACAAACCCATAACTCCGCAGGCTTCCGCCTGGGGAAGAAAGCTCGGAGACTACTCGCTCCTCATTATAACAAAGCCTAATGAAATAAATGTATGATTATTGGATGATAGATGGAGACAAAGATATCATCTATTTATAAAGACCAAAACCCTAGGAAATAAGTACTAAAAGGCCAAGCCCGAAATTCTATCTAAAAACTAGGTAAAAAGCCCATTAACTCTCACAGAAGGAGGCAGCCTGTGGCGCAACTTTGTGCAGTGACGCGATCACGCATATGTCGCCACGGTCGCGCCTCTATGCAGACAACTTGGCACGGTCGTGCCAGGTCGGGCGCGGTCGGTCCACTGTGTAGACAGCTCCTTGTGTTTGCTCCACCTAGGGCTCGGTTGCGCCCTAGGCCAGAATGGTCCAGTTTGTCTTTTCCTTGCACACGCTTGTCCTTCGCCTCTTGCGTCTTCTCCTCGGTACTTGTAATCCTTGTATTTAGCTCCTTTGCTCCTTGGAGTCTGGACTACGGTAATACACTCTAATCATGGCCTAATATTCCGGTAATTGATGCTAACTTCCACTCCTTACTCCATACGAGATGTCGCCAATCACAAACATAATGAGATAATTTGCCTCCCCGACACTTGAAGTACACAATCTCCCTATTGTGAAGTAAAGAACAAAGATAAAAGATGGTTGAAAATGGAAAAATACCTCATTCCTCAGATTGCCTCCCGAGTAGCGCCTGATTTAAAGTCGTAGGCTCGAATTTTAACTCTCAATCATCCAGCATTTGTCCCTTCATGAGACCATTCATCCTTCCTCACATAATATTGCTTGATTCCTTTTCTTTTCCTTATTCCCTTATCGTACCAAGACTTCTTCTTTGTCTTGTAGTGTCCTGCAGGTAAATTAGACTCAACTTCCGGTACCTACATAATGGAAGAAGGAGGGGGAGGCTTATCGCCCTCTAAAGTCGGTAACGGAGGCCTACCGTCCAAACACACCTCAACATCATCTGTATCCCTACTGGGATCTACCACACCAATAGCACAAATACAATCGACATCTTCAACGGGGTGTTTCGTAGCATCAAAGATATTGAAATTCACAATCTTCCCATCAAATTCTAAGGTTAAAGACCCACTAGCTAAATCAAATTTCGTACTCGCAGTTTTCATAAAAGGTCTACCTAAGAGTACAGGCGCACCCCGCCTATCATGCTCCATATCTAGCAAAAATAAATTGGTAGGAAAGATTAGCCTATCAACCATAACCAAGACATTCTCAAGCACCCCCTAGGATAAATAGTGGACCCATCAACCAATTGAATTATTATACCAGTTTCATGCAAAGGTCCTAATCCTAGCTACTTACATAGAGAGTATGAAATCACATTAATAGAAGCATCCAAATCAAGCATAGATTTATTGAAGTGTGTATCACCAATACGACAAGGACTGCTTACCATACCCGGAATACTGCACTTCGTAGGCATACGCTTTTGGAAAATACCCGTTACTCTCTCACTTACCAAGACCTTGAGTCGTTCCTTCAACTTTTTCTTCCTCTTGACCGTGCAAAGCTCCTTAAAAAATTTCGCATAACGAGGAATACTTTTGATTAGCTTGAGTAAAGGGGTGTTTACCTCGCACTTACTGAACGTCTCGAACAACTCCTTATCGTTCTCCAGCTTTCTTGTATCTGTCAGTGCCTTGGGAAAGGATGCCGGAGGTTTCATCAAACCAAGTGGTGGAAAATTTGGGCGCACGTAGTTGCTCTGTCTCAGCTTGAAGTCGCCACGCGAATCATCTAATTTCTTCCTCGGCATCAAGAGGTGGAACTGGGTCACTCTCCTCAATGTTGAGTGGTGAAGGAAGGCCATCCTCAGAGGTAGAAGGGGCACGGTCGTGCGGGTCCAAGGCGTGGGCGCTTCGGTCCATATAAGAGTCGCCACAAGCATGCAAGTCCGGGCGCGGTTGCGCACAAATTTCTGGAAGATGGCTCGTCATGGCGCGGTCGCGCAACTCAATTGCGCACTTTTGCAGAAGCATTGGCGCGGTCGTGCGGGTCTGGGGCCTGGCCTCACACTTCACCGGATTCCATGGCACGATAGATCACCTAAGGGTGCGAGGTCGTGCCGCTCTTCAGAGGTTGTTGCGCAGGCGCGCGACTCGGGACGCTGGTGGGCATCTGTGAGTCCTTCAGTTACGAAATCTTCTTCATCTAATGGAATTTTCCCCTTGTTCTGACTACTCTTTAATTTCAAAGCACTGATATTTATAATGTTGGGGTTCACCACGGTCTACGAGGATAACGAATTCGATTGTTTCTGTTCCATAGTAGATACCGTCTATGTTAATTGCCCAATTTGTAGTCCGAGGTTTTTAATGCTTGCATCCGTAGTTTGGACATGAATTGTGAAATTCTTAGTCAAACCGCTCAGCATATTTGTAGTAGATGGTCCAGAACTAGGTTGAGGATCATGAGACCTACATCTCTGTTGTTGCTCAGGTTGATCTCTATACCTCGGATTGTAGTTATTCTGTTTTTGATCATTCCAAGGACGTGGAGGTCCATATCCACCTACATCATTAACTTCATCAACTCAATCATCCTGTAGCTCGGGGCATTGGTCGGAGTGGTGAGACGGACTCGAGCATACTCCCCAAACTCTCGCTGATTGTTGCCCACTCTTTGGCAATAGACTAGCAATCATCTTCATCTCAGCTATCTCATTGGCAAGGCCCGGATTCTCTGATCTAGCAGTATTCACTGTTCTGTTAGTGTAGGTCCTCCCAAAGCTCATAGTACTTTCTGCCATATTTTGTAGCTTCTCCATGGCATCCTCAGGGGTCATATTTAGAATGCTTCCACCGCAGGCGACGTCAATCATTCTCCTATCCAAATTTAAGAAACCTTGGAGTTAAGAAAAGTCTTTCGAATCATATTCATGGAAGGGGAAGCTAGTACACAACCCCTTGAAGTGCTCCAAGTAATCATATATAGATTCCTCATCTCACCGCTCTACCCAGGAAAACTCTTTCTTCAGCGCATTTGCTTTCTTAACCAGGAAGTAATAATTTTCCCCAGCTATCTATAGACATAGTAGATAGATGGTAATACCAGGACCTGGCCGTATCCTTCACCGTAAACCCAAATGCTCTTGATCTTCTCTTCAGACACATTGGATGGCTTATTAGTCATGCAGGTATCATGAAATTGGTTGAGATGCATGATTATGTCCTCTCCAGGAAAACCATGGAATGTGAGGAGCAAATAATCACCCTGAAAGTTAGCTCGAATGTCAGCCCACGAGCAAGGGGTGGTAGAACTACTACTTGTGGCTGCTGTGTCAAATAAGGAGTAGTGCGCTCCCTTAATGTCTGGTTACCACCATTATTCCCTTGAACAAGCAACTCTTGTTGTGCTTCTATGAGTTGTCTTAGTTGAGCTATTTGCACCTGGGTATCCGCAAGAGCTATTTGCTCAAGAGTCTGCTCTCTAGACTGATTGTCGTCCATTGTATCAATCTTGACACTCTTCTCTCTATGACTCCTATGTATGGTCCACTCAATCTCTAGATTTAGCTCAACAAGAAAGTGATATGTAGCACGGTTTTTGACCATACACTAGTCAACACCAAAGCCAATCAAACCAAAAACATACGAAGATAAACTTTGACTCCCCGACAACGACGCTAAATTTGACGGGCGCTAAACAGTCTTTGTTTTGCCCTATCAAAGTAATTATCCTAACCAACAACTCTACACTAGTAAAGCGGCAAGAAAGGGTCAAATCCCACATGGGTTCATTTGATCAATTCTTGCGTATTTAATATGATCAACTTGTAAAGTAACCAAGTGGGTTCAGATGCAACTAAATTAAATAATTGATCATGAAAGTAGTAAGAGAAAGCACTTCATTCAACAAGTATTCACACAACGAATAGATAGGTTGATTATTGACTCCTAATGACATTCGATTTCATCTACAATTCATATTCTATGGTTGTCCTAATCCTTGTTCTTGTATAGTTATTAGTCCAACTAGTCCTACTAAACCTTACTAAGCTACAACCCTAAAACTATCAAGATTTAACAGCGAAGCAACAATGAACGCAAGAATATATAGGTGCATGCAATACCGTTGAATTAAGTCAATATTTAACACACAATCAATTCTCTTCACAATCAAAATCCCAAATAGATCATGCAATCAATTTGCTATATAAAGATAGGACCTTTCAATAAGAACAAGTCAAATCCTAGCAATATGAATAAATCTAATCTACCTATATGATCAGGCCAGACATATAAATCAAATCCAATAAACAATCACGTGTAAGAGAGATGAAACAATCCAAATATGAATAAGAATTGAAGTAGAAGTCTTACAACCGAATCATCCGAAGGCTTCAACTGTTGAACAAAGCAAAAGAGACTAGTGTGACATAGTTTTCTCAATAACATAAATTAAACTAAGTGATGAAGGATAAGGAGGAAAAGATCCCAAAACCCTATTTATTCAACTAAAACATCAAGATACTAATTCTAAAAGCCCATCCCAAAACTCCATCAGAAAGAAGGAAAGGCCCGAAGTGAATCCCGCAAGTAAAGTCCGAATAGCACTCTTGACCCAAACAGGGACGCGGTCGTTCCACCTAGGACATAGTTGCGCCTAGGCCTAGTTGGTCCGGATTGTGTATGCACAGTGGTGCTGTCATGCCACCTAGGACGCGGCCGTGCCCTAGACTCCTTTTCCGTGCCCGGCTGCGCTTTTGTGTGCACGGTCGTGCCTTTGCCCCTTTGGAAATATTATGTTTGTCTTGTGTCTTATGCATGTAATCCTCATGAATAACGCCTTTGCACTAGAAGGTTTGATTTACAGCTCCATACCATTGCAAAATCACCTATAAACAACACTAACAACCACTGCCTGCGCTATGCAAGATATTGCCTATCACATGCTCCTTAAGAAGGGGCTGCTTAAAGATGTTATCTCCGACCACGGTTGAGCCACTCTCGACAGACTAAACAAGGTAATTGAAATTCGGCCATCTCCGATTCCTACAAAAATTGTGAATCGTATTTCATGAGGGTCGACGTTTACAGGATCTCTTATTCTGCCGCCAAGTGACATGCAAAGAAGAGTCTAGGATACCTCCCACTTCCCTCCGACGCGATTCGAAGAAGACTAGTGACCTTCCTCTCCTCAAGTTTGACGACAAAGACACAAGAGATGACTATGAACATCACGATGAGTTAGTCATTTCTTTATCATTTGGGAACTATTTTATTGATGATCTTAGTTGATAATGGAAGCTCAACCGATACGATCACCATGTCAGCCCTAAAAGAGACAAGACTATCCGAGACAGACATCAATCCTCGATGCGCACTCTTGGTTGGGTTCAGTGGAGAGGTGCGATACACGTTGGGAAACATAACCTTCTGGTGTTCGTGGAGTAGTCAACCATCATGTAAAATTTAATATATTAGACTGTAGTTCTCCATACAATTTCATTATGGGCAAGCTACGGATACACACAATGAAGGCAATTCTGTCCACATATCACAAGACTATCAAATTCCCAACCAAGTGGGAGTTCAGGAGGTGAAAGGTGAATAGCGAGTTGCCCGAGAGTGTTATGTCGTGTCGATGAAGAAAGCCTTTGAGGATAAAGAAGCATATGAACTAAAGGATGAAGAGCGATCAAGCAAGTACATAGATCCCGAAACGTAACAATTAGATGAAGTACCCTCGATACCTCTTTGCCTGGAGAGACTGCCAAAGTAGGATCAGATATCGACGACGATGCGAAGGCTTGACTAATCCACTTCCTAAGAGAACGATCAGAACGCTTCGCATGGTCTCATGAGGACCTGATAGGTATTTCTCTTGATACTATCACTCACAAGTTAAATGTTGATAGGATCTTCCCTCTTGTCAAGCAAAAGCGCATAAAATTTGCAGCGGAACGTAACAAAGTTGCTGAGGACAAGATCACCAAGCTGTTCAAAATAGGTAAAATCAGAGAGGTTAAATACCCCGAATGGATAGCAAATGTCATGGTCGTAGAAAAGAAGAGCGAAAAATGGTGAGTGTGCATTGACTTCAAAGATATAAACAAAGCCCGTCAGAAGGATACTTTCCCTCTACCCCATATAGACGCCATGATCGATGCTGCGACAGACCATCAACTACTCTCATTCATGGACGCGTTCAATGTTTATCACCAAATCCAAATGGACCCATAAGATCAAGATAAAACATCATTGGTCACTAGTAAAGGTACATAGTGTTATAAGGTGATGCCTATTTGACTAGGGATTGGTGAATAAGATGTTAAAATAACATATCTGGGACACGATGGAAGTTTACATCAATGATATGCTAGTCAAATCTGTTGGGAATATGAACTTCAGAATTCGTCCCTATAAAGTTCTTTCACATTGGTTTTTGTTGGTAGAAGATACTTTAGCACAGCAAAGAAGAGATGGGAAGTCAAGATGTTGGGATGCCATACCGAGTGCCCAAAAAGGAAAGACGAGCCTTTTGATAAGGAAAGTCGGGGGCGCCAAAGTTGTTCTAGCCAATAAGCATGCACATGACATATAAGTGATAATCAAGTGGTTGTGCGCGAGATATTTAGAGGAGAATGTCCTAACCATTTTTGTAGGATAGTATTATTTTATAATATGAAAGTGGAGAATCGGCTGATGTGGCACTGAGGTTAAATAAGGTCGCCAAATCTAACTAGGGTTGGTTAAGTGAAGCCCAACTTGATTTTCCTATATATAGTTGAGAGTGTTCATTTGTATAGGTGTTCTTCATATGTGTGAAAGGTGAGATCATTAGAAAAACATTGTTGAGCTACTCTTGAGATATTAGGAAACAATTGTTAGAGTAAGGAAGAGAAGTAGAATAGGAATTGTGTATTCCATCCTTATTGTAATCGTCTGCTTAAAAGATAAGTGTACGTGATTTTTCCCTAGGTAAGAGATTACCAAATGTTGTAACGGTTTTGTGAACTTTAATCTGGTTATTTGGTATCTTCCATAATAGAGGTACGAAAGATCATTAACGTACCTACGTAATACCATCAATGATCCTATAATTGGTATCTGAGCAGGAAATGAAGCTTCAGAACCATGCCATCCAACAAAAAAACAATGATCTCAAGTTCAGAATCTCTATCAACAAACAACACATCCTCAAAGAAGGTTATATAGATTGGTGGGAACAAATGATGACTAGCCGCATACAAACCCTGGACTATCAATGATGGAGAGTCATTAAAAAAGGCAATGTTGTTGTAGACCTCAAAGAGCACGACAAAGATTGGAAGCCAGCAGACTACGTCCTTATGTAGAAGAATTCAAAAGCCAGACAACTTTTCCTCAACGGATTGTCCAGAAGGGATATGGACAAATTCATGAGCATCCCTACCGCCAAAGACATGTGGAAGGCCATTGGACATGCACAGAGGAAGTGAAGATCTCCAAAACAATCGCAAGTTCAATCTCTAAAGGGAATTTCACTGCTTTCAGATGATAGAGATGGAGACCATCTCAAAGTACTATTCCCGTTTCCAAAGATTAGTTGAAAGACTAAAGGAATCGAGTGTCATCATTCTTGATTAGGAACATTCCATTTCCATAATCCATGGTGTCAATTCTAAATTCGAAATGACGAAGGAAATCATGTTGATGACAAAGAGCACCAAGGAGTTTCATGTTTAATAGATTATTGGGAAGATTCAACATCCAGAGGACATTGAATGGAAAGAAGCGGGAAGAGAAAGGAGTAGCCTTGAAACTCACCAAGGTACTGCGGAAGCTAGAGAATGAAAAGGACTGTGATCAAAACGAGGACAACAATGTTGCCATGTTGGGAAAGATGGTAAGATGCTTCCTCAATGGGAAGCAGAGTAGGGACTTCAGAGGTTCCTTATATCAGTAGAGAGTAATTCAGAAAAGGGACTTCAAAGAATACATGTGCTATCACTGTCAAGAGAAGGGCACATGATCAAAGACTGTCCTAATAGAGAAGAGAACACTGAGAAGAAGAAAGGCATTGTGATTGCCTGGGGATATTCATCCAACAAAGAGTCAAATCCAGGAGAAAGTATTGGGAGAATGTGTCGCATAGCCAATGGTGATTTCAACAACGAGTCAAACAAGGTACGTCTCTCTAAGTTCTCATATTTTTCAACTAGTGATCTGATACAAATGATTAAAGGATTGCATGGAAAAAATGGGTCTCTAGAATAACAAGCTGATGAATATGAAAAGGAGTTGGATATATTTAGGACTGAATCTCATTGATAATATTAAGAAATAGCAAATTACTATAGCTACCAAAATCTGGGAAGGATGTAAAGACAAAGATCTCAAGGTTAATAAGGAATTTTCTCTTGTTGATACTATCATGAGAAATAACTTGTCTTTTATAATCTCCAAAATTGATGACCTTTTTGAATCGATCAATAAAAAGACAGTTAATCAAACTATGTTTGTCAAAGCTAGACCTGGCCTAGCATATCAAGATGACTCGGATCAACAACCTGATAATGCCTTTGAGAAATTAACCAAGGAGCTGACCAAAAAATGAAATATTGGATAAGGTCCGTAGTACTTCTTGTAATAAGAACTAGTTTCTCGAAGAAAAGGTTAAGGTCTTAAGGACAATATGAAGGATATAACTAGAGATGGGCCGGTTCCGGAACCGCCGGTTCCCTTCCGGTTCTGGCGATTCCAGGAACCCTCGGTTTCGAACCTTGACTTTTCTATTAAATTTATTTATTTATTTATTTTAATTAATTACGTGTGGAATCGGCGGTTCGGAACCGGCAGTTCCTGATTCCGTAAAAACAGGAACCGGGACCAGGACAGGACCCCCCCGGTTCCGGAACCGCCGGTTCCGTGCCGGTTCGCCGATTCCGGTTCCAAAAGTTCCATCTCTAGATAGAAATCTTGGTTTCATGGTAACAATGCTCATAAAATATACATTCATCAAGCTGGGTATGGTAATAAGCAAAACATGAATTTTAATTAACAAATGAATATTCAACCTTATCGTCATGGAAAGGAAAAGTACGGATGTGTTAAGTACAACAAATGGTGTCGTTTATGTGGGAATAATGGTCATAATATTCAAGAATATAGGAAATAGCGAAAACTCAATAGTAAACCTACAAAGGTACCCCTAAACATAGGAAAAGTAAAACGAAAACACAGAGGTCAACAATCTGAATAATTACTGTATGGATTCCTATGTCTCTAGTCCCCTGCAAATAATTCCACATCTTAAGGAAATCGTCCCTTCAAAACTCTTTAAGTACAACAAAGTATCACTAGGTACCAAAGGTCTAATTGACCCATAGTACTAAGTTACAGACATAGTTACCATCTTGAACCATCTATCAACCTCTGAGTTAGTCTGGGAATTTTTCCTTACAATTATGTACTACTCTATCCCATATAAGTTCCCTTCTATTGACTAGACTTATCTACTTTCTTATATTTGGGAACTTAGGACTTGACAACATTTCATGACCATCACCTAATCCTGAAATGCGCGACTCTCGCATATATTCATAATTCTTGTTTATTTCTGTCATGTTACATAGTACTTTATGTTGTTTGTGTGCATTAACTGCTTGAATACTGCATATGTTCATTTTCTCCCCATATGTTTCACATTGATTGCAGCTAAAGCATATCTGCAAGATAAACAAGAAATGATATGTGATACCAGTTTTATCCACAAGTAGTTTCCCTTTCTCTATTCTCTATGACCCAATATTACTCACAACGAATTAACATCAAGGGAATTCATCCAAATGGCCAGCACATATTTTATTTATATAGGTACGTACTTTTCTATGTGGTATTTGGCCCTTACTTGCTAAATGTACCTATGAATTTTCCTCATCGCACCCCTTGCACTACTTTAGTTTGAGTCATCCGAACAAACTGTCCCTATGTTTGTCAGGGTAAAAACGAATTCAAAATTTCGAATCAACTCATAGCTGGGTTCTCGAATTCCCTCTCATATCTTTAATAATAAGGAAAGTGACACATACCCTTACCACATGCATTGCAAAAGTAATTATGGCATCCTCCTTTTTTATAGTGACCGTTGGGTGATTTATTTGAAATTTAAAAGGTAGGCATAATTCTTACTTAAGGCAGCAAATCTATTGCAATGATCACCGCTTCTCTCTCTTGCCTTTTTATCTTCTCCCACAAGTTCTTGAAATCTCTCTCCAAAATATCACCACACTCATAAAAAAGGATCCCAGGAGAGTTACCATGTCTCTTATAGAGGCTGCCATGTTTGATCTCTTCAAGGCACAACTCGCAAAGCTCTCATCAACTGACATCACCTCTTTGCTGGCCCGTCTGTTGTTCATGATCCAATTCCAGATCAAGAAAGCCCCAGATATGTCATTGCCGATTCAAAACTATCCTCTCTGATTACCATTGTTGAGCCTTCTCCAGAACCGATATCCATTCCTCAAACATATAACTTTGTCGAAACTGTCACCATTCCTGAACCAAAACCCCAAACACAATCCTCACCCACAAAATTGGCCCTCTTTTCTTCTCCAATCTCCGATACGATTAACCAAGATCCAAAAATCACCACCTTCATGCCCAGTCAAAGGCACCTCTTCATCGATCACTTTGTCTAAGAAGATTCCGACTTCTCCAGCGACACCAATCACCACCATGACAGTGGTGCCTTCAAAATCCTTGATTCATGGTTCTTCTGCATCTAGTTTTATCCGTCATCCTCCAGGTCTCCAAGCTCTAAAATTCAGGGGAAGTGATTAAAAAGGCCAATCATCTCCGAAGAAACAATGGAGGAGGAAGATACTGAGGCCATCGATAGAACTCAAATTTCCACCAAGAAAGTAAAGCTTCAAACTACCGGCCTTGCAAGTCGCCTTCATCAATCCATCTCAACATTTACAAACGTTTCAAGTCTCAAGTCTCAAGGCTATTTTTGCTCGCCGCCGGGTACTAGAGCTTATTATCTTCCCCTTATATTTCTGGATAAGCACTAATACTGCCATCATCAAAGTCACAACTTGCTCAAGGTACTGGGATGGCACTCCATACTTTCCATCCCGATCTTCCTTCAGTGAAGACTCTATTCAGTTGTTCTACTAGTCCTAGTCCTTTCAAGATGATACTGATTCCCCTAAGGAGGCCATCCTATCTCTCAATGACTTTGAGTACTCCAATACCACCCAGATGGTGGTTGAGCTATTAAGCATCGTAAATGGGACAAGGTACGGGACCATTCCCAAGAGGAACTGGCCCGAGGACAAGACAACCGTCCTTCGTACCATCCAGGAGTCAGGAACTGAGAGGCCAATGAACAACTGTAGGTTTTTTTACCTTCGTTAAGAACGGATCAAGTAGCTTTGATTGACTAACACTTATAAAAGAGTAGCTTGACCAACTCGCTTAAGTGTTTTGAACATATAAAAGTTGAAAACACGTTTAAGCTAGTATAAACTCCAAGATAAACACAACAAGCTAGTAAGCTAGTGTGTTAGAGTTGCGAACATGGAGTTTAGCTACAATACTTTGAACTTAAAATTGTTAGATGATATGTTCGGCTCGAATGCAAGATTTTCCCCAAGGTGAGAACCCTAAGCTTCTATTAAGCTCGGGATAAAACCCACTACTAATTATATTATATTAATCAAGAGTAATTACAACGATTAGTAACACTCTCTCTCAACACAATCTACGTTCAACTCAATACAAGTGATCCTCTCTAGCTATGACTCTTACCAATTTGCTTCTTGCTTTCTCCTCTCAACAAGTGATGTTTGACCTAAGCACTCAAATCTCTAGCTTTCTCTCTAAAGCCTTTAGCTCTCTTTTCTCTTCCCAGGTCTCGTGTGCCTAACATCACCTATTGCACATATTTATAGCATTTTAAAACTTATTCTCCAAGTAAAGAAAATCCTATAATCTATGGCAATGAAGAAGTCCACGTTGGAAATCCGTGTGACTGATCCCCTCATGGAGCGCATCAACGATTCCTCACATATTTGTGCTTCTTCTCTTGAGTAACCGTTTTGTCCATGTTGACAATCCTCTCCATGCCACTCGCGCTTCTCTAATTCGTCCAGCTTGGTGATCTCCATTCATCACTATCCATAGGTAGAAATCGCACATTCTCCTATTTTTAGCTTCTTGGACTTCCCTTCACTAAACCTGTATCTTCTACGCATTGGTGTAGGATTCCTCCGTAGGACACTCTATTTGGCACTTGATCACTTGTACACTCTCTCTGAGTTTGAAGAGCGACCCACTAGCTCGCAGCGACTCTCTTTGCTTTAGCTAGTCCTTCTGTCTTCACAACTTAATACTAGGGTTTTTATTTTCTTCATTCTTTATTTCATCAACATTGCCTTGGCGAGACTCACTTTCCCCACTAGGCTCAAAGCTAGTCTCTAGCTTGACCGCTTGTGTCAAATATTTTCTCCTAACTCCTTGAGCTATTCCTGGAAAGTTTATCACACACAATGGAAATCAAATGCTATGTTTATCATCATCAAAACAAGCAGAACGTTTAAGCTAATCAAGATTAAACTAAAAATTCCCCCCTTTTTGATGATGACAAACACTTAAACAGTGTAAGCACATAATTTTTCAAAACGTACTCAGTTAAGCTTAAGTTATGCAATGAAGCTTAATCGAATACTTTAAGATATAACAAATTAGCACAATATCTTGCTAAAAACACTTAGCAAGTCTACCTTTGTTCCTCCTTAGACCAAGCTGGTCTAAAAACACCCCCCTTAGTTGAATAAGGTATGTACATGTTTACTTCCTCCTTTTGACACCATAAAAAAACGAGTGTAATTCATGCAAAGGGAACTAAAGTGAAGTCGAGAAACAAGCTTAACTCACTAATCATGCAAATCAAGGCATTCAACGCAGAAAAGATAGGTGCAACCATGCAAAAAGCACAAGATTATAGAAACAACAAGGCATACTATTAAAGCATTAAAACCATACACCTTTTTATGAGTTGGGAGTTCCTGGGATTATTAGTTAAAACATTAACATGCAAAAATAAAACAGAAAAGCACAAAATAAACACACGGTTTTAGCACCCTAAGCATCACGCTGACGGGCAAGAGACACCAATTTTGCGAGAATACTCGCTTGTTCTTCTTGGCGCCCAGTCATAAGATGAAGTTGTGTACTGATTTCAACAAGTCACTTTTCAACTGTGTTTGATAAACTCTGTATAGCAGAAACAACTAAAGAACCGCTGGCAGCTGGTGTGACTAGCTCTATGGACTGCGTACGTGAAGAGCTGGCGGCTGGCGTGAGTTGCTTGCGGGGTTTTGAAATGAGCTCGACAACCATTTATAGTGTAAGCACATCATTGAAGTTGGTCTCAAGATTAGGCTTGTAGAGACCTTCTCCTTCAACATGCGAGCAATAATATGTTGAAAGGGAAGAGGGCCACCGTGGTGTTCTCGGTTGACAACCATATGTGAAAACATGAGCTGCCCGGTGTTGACCAGCTCCCCATTCAAGCACGCTGTCATAATACAAAAAATTGCCGATAGTCACGTGGTCTAGGTTGGTGTTTTTGGGCGTTATATTTTTCACGATGTGTAGAAGTCGCTTCGACGCTAAAAGATTATCAGTCGTCAATGTTGAAGGAACATTGTTCCAAAATACCGTTTCCTTGATCGATGTTGATCCTATCTGCCAATTCTTCTTGTGTAAGCGACCAACCCAATGAAAGAGTCGTCTCGTACGGGCTCTTAACCAATTACCTTTGCGAGGTCTTTTGTTTTGAAACTTTCTTCCACGTTATTCACCCACACAAAGTTTATAGTAGTTAGTTCACCAGAACAAGAAGAACTGTGGGAAAAAGAGCATAAAGCTGCCTAACAAGATCAAGATCAGCCTTGCTTACCTCAGTCTCGAGCGAATCCCAATTTTGCATTTTCAACAAGTACTTGAACCGATCTGAGCCTGGAGCATCCTTGATTGCATTTAGAATTTCTAGAGGCACTATCAAAGGAGCGAGTATGTCTCGCTTTGAGATACCACCTGGGATGGGAGGAAACTTTGAATGAGATGCAGTGGCTTCATTCTTAGGTTTCTTCTTCGGTTTCGGCTTTGATTCTTTCTTGACTTTCTTTGGAGGCGAAGATTTTGCACTTACTTCTTTAGATAAAGGTTCTTCTTCCTTAATATCAACAAGCTTTCGCTTACGTGCATCTATAGACGCACTTTTTGCGTCTTTGAACATCCTGTGTTGGGCTGGAGCAAAACCCTCATCATCCTCATCCCAAAAGGAATAAGCGAGATCTGTAGGATTAGGAGGAGAAGTGAGAAGAAACGGTTCACCTTTCTCTTGCTTAGCCAGTATAGTAAAGACATTTGACTTGACACTAGCCAGATCGGATAAGATGTTGGCGATAGAGGTGGTTGTCGGATCAACTGGAACTAGCTCTTTACCTGCTTCACTGGTTGTTTCCTCAACAACATTAGGAGAGACTCGCTCTTTATCAGCCGATGAGTCTGGAGTCTTAGTGGACGGAGACCCAGACACCGTAGCTTTAGGTATAATCGAAGGAGTTGTCGAAGTCAAGTAGTAAGATGGCGACGCCGTACTATCTCGACAAGATCTACCCTTTCGTTATGGTAGAGCTCTTCCCTGGAGAGGTTGGCAAGGGGTGATTTATCGGCCATTTTGGGGTTTTAGCACTTGGGGCTTTTAGAGGAGGTGAGAGTAAGTCGTAGAGAGATAGAGCGAGAGGTAGTGAATGGTGATAGCACTGGGTTATAGAGAGAAGGGAGATAATGAACACGGTAAAGGATATCATAAATGCATACCCATGTTTATAGTGTAGCGCTTCGTTCATCTGTAAGATTTCACCACCAAAACGAATCGCTGAAATCATGCAACAGCTAGCTCAATGGATAAACTCACAACGACTATATCTCAACCCCATAATTCTCTGAAGCTTTTCAACGGACACATGCAAACGCGCTTTTCTGAGAAATGCTTTAGCAAGTGACACATGGCCTACAAAACACTCGCTGTAACTGCTATAAGAGATGCAATGGCAACTACTTAGATGCGCTGTGAAGTCTAAGTGTGGCTTTTCTGAATCCATTTATGCTGGATCACTGAGCCACGTAGCCTTGTTGAATCTATTTATACTAGATAACTGGGCTGCTTATCCATACTTCACTTTTCAGAGTCGAAATAGATTACCTTTCTCATTAAGCAACCTTCATCGTTAAGTAAACCCGAAAGTGACTATGACTGCCTCTGAAGCGACTCTTGCACAAGCGCTTGATCATGCTTTGGAGTGTAAAGCAAGTGTATATATGTACCCAATGTATCATTTAAGCACGTAAAAGATTAACGGGAAATGCACATTTCATAATTAGGTACATGACACGCTCACATTCAGCATATAATGAATATATAACGTATGTGCATAAGAGGGATACTGGCTTTACACAAAAATGAATACTTCCTATTATGGAGTCTATCAAGGGAATAAGGAAGACTTAAATTAATGTTATGCAAGGGACACCGTAGGAATGTATCATTTCTTAGGAATGTAATAAGGCAAGAAGACGATCACCATTCACTATTTGTGGCACATAAGAAGAGAATGTAGTTTTCTAAGACTATAATCGATAGCTTAAGTGCAATATACTAACTTAGCAAGACTATCTTGTGGAAAGATAAGCATGAAAAACAAGCAAGAGAGAAACACAATTCAATAAGAGTTCCCAATGTATAATTAAACTATATTAATTCATAGTCAAAGAATGGGAGAAACTTACACTGCATCTCTTGCTTCAGCTAATAAGAAAAGATAGAAAACCAGTAGAAGCCCAATGCGTAGAAAGATATCCAAGCAAAATGCCTTAGAAAATATATGATGTTTCCATTTGCTCTTCTGGAAGTATAATATATAGTTCAACGAGTTGAATAAAGAATCTTTTGAAGTCCTCAAAGACTCGCTTGAACATATCTGAGTCTCACTTGAAAGAAATATGTAGCTTGTTTCATGAATGAGACTCGCTTTGATTCAAGCTAATGTTACCACATTGGTGTACATCCCTTGTAAGATAAGAGTGAAATAGATGTGTATTAGTCATTGAAGCACGCTTGATTTCTTTGCTTCAACCCTTAAGGAGATAGAAAAACTCCTCCTTATTTGTGAAATGAGAGTAGCTTAAGATATGTGTTTGTGCCTTCTACTCTTCATTCCAACCTGCAAGATAGAATCAAGCTGTTTGTTCCCAACGAAGTGTGACTTCGTAGGAACGTTAGAACTCGTAATTCCTGAACTGGAAGGAAGAACTGTCATCTTCACAGTTCTAGGAACTCGCTCATAGTGGATATCATCATTCAGATCTAGCACTTGGTGAGGTTTACCTATAAAAGGTTAACACTCATTGTGCTTTTTCTTGTCCATGCTTCTCTTTTAAGGGCCTAGTACATACACGCTGAGTATTAAAAGACTCGTTCGGATAAGGAGAGAAAGGGTGTATAGGAAAGTTTAGGTTCAAGAAGACTTACCTCCAAGTCATGTTCAGGAGCTGGATCTTTGGTGACGAATAAACATTTATATGGTTCTTCTCCAACGTCCACCTCATCATCCGAATCTCCCCATAAGGTGAAAAATGCCTTTCTAGGTGGTGTTTCAGATCCACTTTGTTCCTCCTTAGCGTCCACATTTGCACTTGTGCAATCCTTGGTGAAATGTCCTTTACTTGAGCAGTTGTAGCATGTGACATGCTTGAGATTTGTTGTCTTGTAATCTTTCGTTGTTAATCCATTCTTCTTATTAAATAGCCTTTGGACTAGCTTAGTCATCATAGCTATATCCCGGTCTTCTTCATTGTCTGATTCATTGTTATCTTCGAATTTTTGAAGAACACGGGTGAGTTTGAGAGCTACTCCTTGGGATTCTTTCGATGATAACGACTCCCTTCCTATATTCTTAATTTTCCAGCAAGTACATATACATCCAGTTCTTTTGTTTCTTTTGTAATTAGCATTATATGTTTAGTTGTACTAAATTTAGCGTTAACTCCATGGATAAAAGCTAAAGAGAGTGCCCAGGGTTGTACCTTCAGTCCTGCGGAGGACATCTTGTCACATAGTACCTGGAATCTGGAATGATAGTCCGAAACATATTTGCTTTCACCGATTTTAAATGAATGGAAGTCCCTTTGGAGCATGAATTGACGACTGTTCTTCATATCCTCACTGCCATTGTGCATACCTATGATAGCGTTCCACATGAGCTTCGTTGTGGGAAGTGACATGATCTTGTCGATTTTTTTTTGAGAGAGAGCATTTAGAATGATTTGCTTCACTTTCACATTCATCTCAAGCTTAACATACTCCGTTGGTCCCCATTTGTATGTGTCCATTTAATCCTTGAGAGTTTCTTCACCTTTGTCAATAATTCTCCAACATTTATAGTCAGTTTGTTGGATATAGTCTCTAGTCATAGTGAGCCACCAGTCTAGTTCACCCTCAACTAAGATATGAGGCTTAGGTAAAGATATTCCTAGGTTGAAAACGTTTTTTTCGTTGCTCGTGATTCAGACTAGATAGTAGGAATCAATGAAAACGAGCGTCCAAAGCTCTGATACCAATTGTAGGTTTTTGACCTTCGTTAAGAAAAAATTAAGTAGCTTTGATCGGATAACACTTAACAAAGAGTAGCTCGATCAAATCGCTTAAGTGTTTTGAAGATATAAAAGTTGAAAACACATTTAAGCTAGTCTAAACTCCAAGATAAACATAACAAGCCAGTAAGCTAGTGTGTTAGAGTTGCAGAAAAGGAGTTTAGCTAGAATACTTTGAACTTAAAATTTTTAGATGATAAGATGCAAGATTTTCCCCAAGGTGAGAACGTTAAGCTTCTACTAAGATCGGGCTAAAACTCACCACTAATTAGATTATATTAATCAAGAGTAATTACAATGATTTGTAACACTCTCTCTCAACAAAATCTACGTTCAGCTCAATACAAGAGATCCTCTCTACTCTCAAGATGATTTATACCACACAGGACCTCACGTGACCTTGGCTAAGAGTAGCTTACCTCTAGCTACAACTCTTACCAGTTCTCTTCTTGCTTTCTCCTCTAAGCAAGTGATGTTTGCCCTAAGCACTCAACTCTCTAGCTTTCTCTCTAAAGGATTTATCTATCTTTTTTTCTCATCTCTCGTGTGCCTAATATCACCTATTGCAAATATTTATAAAATTTCTACACTTATTCTCCAAGTAAAGCAAATCCCCTCATGAAGCGGATCAACGATTCCACACGCATTTGTGCTTCTTCTCTTGAGTAACCTTTTTTTCCACGTTGGCAATCCTCTCCACACCACTTGGGATTATCTAATTCGTCCAGCTTGGCGATCCCTGTTCATCACTATCCATAGGTAGAAGTTGCACATTCTCCTATCCTTAGCTTCTCGGCCTTCCCTTCATTGCACCCGAATCTTCTACGCGCTGGTGTAGGATTCCTCCGTAGGACACTCTCTTTGTCACTTGATCACTTGTTCAATCTCTCTGAGTTTGAAGCGCGATCCACTAGCTCGCAGCGACTCTCTTCGCTTTAGCTAGTCCTTCCGTCTTCACAACTCAATACTTGGGTCTTTATTTTCTTCGTTCTTTATTTCTTCATCACTGCCTTGGCGAGACTCTCTTTCCCTGCTAGGCTCAAAGCTAGTCTCTACCTTCTCCGCTTGTGTCAAATCTACTCTCTTAACTCCTCGAGGTATTCCTGAAAAGCTTATCACACACAATAAACATAAAATGCTATGTTTATCATCATCAAAACAAATAGAACATTTAAGCTACTCAAGCTTAATCTAACAACAACAAGTCCCTTCCTCCTCACACTCATCTTCTTCACTTAATCCTTGTGTACAACTTCGTCCCGCGTCAAGAGCATAAGGAATAACTTCTTATAGCGAATACTGTATTGCTCGAGAAGCTAGTCATCGATACATCCATTGACCTGCCTTGTACCATCATGGCCTACATGAAGACTTGTCAAGACATGGGACGTACTCCCTTCCATAGCCCTAGATCATGAAGGGATTAATGGAGAAGATTGGGGTCTTTGGGGACCAAGAGTCTGAATCAGTATATAATACTGAGATCTCTCTCCATCACACGAGAGGATCCAAGGACAGAGATGGTGATAGAGGCGGCATGGATGAGGGATAGAATCTTGAATCAGGTTGCTACTGTTCAAGTGAAAAGGAATGCAACCATTGTGCCAGAAGCTATTGTTGTAAGCGCCTTAGGGCACATTGATACTAAATGGGAAAGACTTACTGAGGTTGTCCAAGATCTAGTGGACAAACTGTTAAATAAGTCTCATACTTTGTAAAAGCCCGGTAGCGTAGGGGATACTTTTGTCTTACCTACTCCCCTTTCTATCTTCCCCTATGGTTGTCTCATCTACAACTTTTACTATCTCTAGTTTTTCTTGCTGTTAAGCCTCTCTTGGTACTTTTACTTGATCGAAATAAAGCTCATGGTATATTTCTCTAGAGAGTAGTGCAGCTAATTCGTCCTTTGTTCCCTCTACATAATGTTAGTATGACCTTTCTATGAGGTCAAAAGGGGCAAGGAACCTGACATATATGGTACTTAGCAAATAAGTACTCTTGTACCATCATGAATTAATGGGTAAGTAATATGGAGTCCCTCATTAAGGCTGAGGGGGAATTTTTCTGTTATCTCGGGACTGCGTGCCTATTACTTATGTCATTAATTTTCTCACATATATATGCCAGATTATATTGTTTGTCATCGTCAAAAGGGGGAAATTATTGGGAATATGAACTTAGGGACTCGTCCCTACGAGGTTCTTTCCCATTGGTTTAATGATGTTAAACAAATCTACTACTAATATCTTAAGTTGATCAAGACATTACAGGATATCTTAGTAGGTAGAAGATAATTTACCACCGCAAAGAAGAGATGAGATATCAAGCTGTTAGGATGTCGTACCCAGTGACCAAAAGGGAAAGACGAGACTCCGGATAAGGAAAGTTGGGAAGCACCAAAGTTGTTCAAGCCAATAAGCATGCACGATACATTCAAGTAATAATAAAGTGATTGGCGTACGAGATCTTTAGAGGAGAATATCCTAACCATTTTTTTAGGATAATATTATTTATAATATAAAAGTGCAGATTCGGCTGATGTGATACTAGGGTTAAATAGGGTCGTCGAATATATAGGGGTTGGTTATGTTAAGCCTAACTCAATTTACCTATATATAGTTGAGAGTGTTCATTTATATATGTGTGCTTCATATGTGTTAAAAGTGAGATCATTAGAAAAACGTTATTGAACTACTCTTGAGAGATTAGGAAACAATTGTTAGAGTAAGGAAGAGAGTCTTGAGTGAGTAGACTAGAAATTGTATTTTCCATCCTTATTGTAATCGATTGCTTAACAGATAAGAATACGTGGATTCTCCCCTAGGTAAGAGATTACCAAAGGTTGTCACGTTTTTTTGAACTTTAACGTGTTTATTTGGTATCTTCTACAACGAAGTTACGAAAGCTAATTAACGTACCTACATAATACCACACCGATCTTAAAAAATCTAAGGACATGAGCGATCATATCGACCATTTGAAAGACGCATTTGACATGTTGGAATGGTCAAATATGAAGCTTAACCCAACTAAATGTACCTTCAGAGTATTTTCTAGAAAATTTCTAGGTTACATGGTGACCCAAAGGAGAATGGAGGCAAGCCTAGAGAAGATCAAGGTGATAGTCAACCTCAGAAAACCCTAATGCGCCAAGGATGTGCAGAAACGGATGGGTCGAGTAGCCGCCTTGAATAGATTCATATCCTAGTCTTCTGGCAGGTGTAAATCCTTCTATGACGCACTCAATAAAAACAAGTCTTTAAACTAGTGGCAAGAGCACTAAGCAGCCTTCCAAGAATTAAAATCATACTTGTCAGACACACTACTCCTTGCAAAACCCAAAGATGACGATCCTATACCAATCTACCTTGCAGTATCAAATGCGTCCATAAGTGCAACCCTGGTAAGGGAAGACAATGACAAGTAGTCACATGTCTACTACGTAAGTCCTATCTCTCGTTATGACTTCAGTCAAATTAAAACCTTCTTTCAAAACACATACTATTATCATATAGACTATTTATCCCATGAAAGCAGTCATGAGGAAAACTGAGTTGACATGATGTATGGCCAAATGGGTAATGCAACTCAATGGGTACGACATCAAAATTCGAGCCACGTACATCAATCAAGTCTCAAGCTATATCAGAATTTGTGTTTGACTTCATCGCGATCCTCAAGACAGATGATTCAAATGAAGTAGCCCTCTCTGCGATTGAAGGTCAAAGCACATGGGAGCTTCATATGGATGATGCGTCCAATGAACGAGGGACAGGAAGAGGCATTGTGCTATAGTTACCACAAGGGACATGATAGTCCATGTTGAAAGATGCGAATGGGAAGCGACTAACAAAGAGGCAGAGTATGAGCACTCATTTTTTCCCTCAACCTAGCACGAGACCTATCAGTAGTCAACATACAAAAAGTATGTGATTCCCTACTAATAGTCAACCAGGTAAAAGGAGAATACGCAGCTAAGGACGATAAGATGGCAAAATACCTAACCCTCGTCCAATCATTAATTCCTAAATTTCAAAAACATTCCATATCCCAAGTGCCAAGAGACCAGAACGCCCAGGTTGACGCCCTAGCTAGCCTTGGATCCACCCTTCACCCTGACAAAATTTCGGTGATATGATTGATCCACATATTAATCCCAGCAGTTTCTAAGATGAAAAAGGCAGAGTTGACCTAGTAGCCTTGACCCATCAGGACGACATCTCAAAAGATTGGATGGCGCCTATCGTCGGGTGGCTGGTCCATCAAAGGTTCTTGTAAGAGAAGTTGGAGGCTCGACGCTTCAAGGTACAATCCCTATCATACTATATGATCGACTCTTTGATTTTCAAGAAACCAACGACCAACATGCTCTTCAAGTGGCTGACGAAGACCGAAGCACAAACACTCCTCTCGTCCTTACATAGAGAAGAATACGGGAACCATGCTGGAGGACGAAGTTTGGCTTGTAAAGCACATCGACTAGGGTATTATTGGCCGACCATGAATTGGACGTCATTGAGTTCACCAACCGCACCATCACATGACAAAGACACCCCTCGGTACCTCACCAACCAGCAGAGTTCTTACATCCCACTCACCATGACTGGCTACTTCTCTGAGTGGATTGAAGTTGAAGAGTACATGTAAATCAATAAAAAGACAGTATGTCCTTTTATCAATAGAAATATCATCTGCAAGATCGGAATGCCCTTTGGAATCGTTTGCTTGAGGATCTCAATTCATCGGCCGAGAAAAGAAAATTTGGTTCTCGTTGCAACACCAACCTAGTAATGTCAAACCCTAGATATCCTCATGCAAATGATCAAGCTGAGTCCAGCAATAAGATCATCATTAGTAACCTCAAGAAGCGACTTGACGACACCCAGGGAAAGTGGGCTGACGAGTTACCCTACGTACTTTGGTCCAACAGGACTACACCAAAAAATGCTACATAGATGCGAGGCAGTCATCCCGGGGGAAGTACTTCTTCGGACCACCAGGTATGGTTTGCAGATCCCGGTGTAGAATGAAATTGACATGTCATGTATTTAGTGGACAAGATTCGAGAGAAAGCAATACTCTGCATGATCATATATCAGCAACAAGTTGCATGAAGTTATAATAGTAATGTCTTCGTCAAGGCCTTCTGCTTGGGAGACTGGGTCCTTAGGAAGATGTTCCAATACTAAGGATCCAAGTGACATTAATCTAGCCCCGTAGTGGGAAGGTCCTTACAAAATCATCGAGGTCGTGGGGCAAGGTGCGTATAGGCTCCGCGATATCAATGACAAGGACGTCCCTCAAAGCTGGTATGCAACTCATCTGAGGAAGTATCAAGTTTAATTTACCTCAATATTTGAAAGTTATTTCAATGTTAAAAATAATTTTCTTTCAATGAATGCCTTAGCTTTGCTAATAAAAACTCCACTATGACTGGTTACTGACTTGAGCATCAAAGAGCCATTGGGCTTATACCCAACGGTCAGTCCTTAGCCAAGCCAAGCGATTGAACATAAAAGGCACACCATTAAACTACTCGCCTTACAACAAAATAAGGTAACAATTCCTTATACCCCCACAACATGCAAGATGCAACTTGTTGTCTCCCTTGGAACCATAATAATGCGTACTCATAACACATTGCATGCCTACTCTCCTTTTCCAACGGGCGAAACTACTCCACAATCACAGTCACGTTGCATGGTCAAAACGATCTACGCACAAGCCCCAGTACCATAAAAAATATGAAGGTAAATGTATGATATTTGTATAAGACATTGGTCCGACGGTATATTTACATAAATAAGGCCCGTTATGATTGACGGGGCAAACAAAATACATAAACCCTTGCCTTCGACGTGAAGGACTTTTTGAGTTCAACATAATATCAGGAAAAACCAACAAGTGAAAATTTCAAACATGAAATCAACACAACCTTTTCAAGAAGGAGTAATAGAGAAATGGGATCAACCGTTAACAGAGGCGTCCTCCTCCCGGGCTTCCTCGGCCTCCTCCATGACGATGTCTCTTGTGGTGGTAGACTGACCAAAATCACCGTCTTTGGACAAAATTCTCAAGCTCTCAAATGCTTATCATGGGGGAATCCATCAGGGTAGTCCTTGTTCATCGCCTTGGTCTTGACCTCGAGATCCCAATTTTAGTGCTCTGCTCTCTGAAACTCTTTAATCATCTTGACCCTGGAATTGGCACACATGTATACACCAACATCAGTGCAAATTTCACCACATGAATCCTTCAGTCGACGAAGTTCTCCCTCCAGCACCGACACACGAGCCTTCACCCTCAATGCCTCTTCCTCAGCAGAGCGAACATGACAATCAACCACCACCACCTTATCTTTACCCGCCTTCACCTTCTCCTCATCCTCCCTCATCTTCCCTTCAATCATCACCACATGCTTTTAGTCCAACCAGTTGCTCCTCGTTGACGTTCAACCTCTTCTAGTAGTCGGCACACAACTTCTTCGTCTTTCCATAGCTATACCTCAGATGTGGGAATACCTATGAGAAACATAAGAAATTAAAAGATAGAAGAGTCAAATATACTCCGGAACAAAGGAAGTAACTTACCATCTAGGACGAGTTAGCAGCCGCGTCAGTATTTTCCAGCACGGGCAAGGCCTCGACCTCATCTATGGTAGGCAAGGTGCAAAGATCGGTGAGGTCAACGATGATCTTCCTGACTTTGAAAGGGAAGATATGGGCCACTAGGTCAAAAACAGGTCTCTTACAATTCTTCGACGATGTAGTAGGAGGTCTCTTGGTGTTTTTTCTAGGATCATGGGTTGCTCTTCTTCCTAGCTTCCATCATGCTCTTGGTAGAGAGATAGGAATGTCCTTGAGGAAATGACATTGAAACAAATAAGTAGGGATACTGTAAATCATAAACACATAACTCGAGACATAATGATGAAACAACTCAAGACAACATGGCATTCATTACACTTAGCAGGCGAAGACATAACGAGTGGAAGAGGAAAGGGCCCAGACACGTTATCAAACTTCCCCTTTCTAAGAGGAGTCTCGACAACACGAGAGAGTCTTGAATCAATGGTATGATCGAGTAGGCCCTCGAATGACAACGGCTCTACACCCACATACAACCAGATATACGTTATGAAGTGAACAAAAGACACATGTTTAACAAAGAATGTACCTTGCCAATGCCATTGGGTCCTGAAAAATCATATTCCACACCCAATGATTTAACCTCTGTAGGATCATTGATGGTACAACATAGGTATGATTATGATCATTCATACCTTCATTGAACACATAACTCGAGACAACATGATGAAACGACTCAAGACAATAGGGCATTCCTTATGCTTAGCATGCAACGACACAACGAGTGAAAGTGGAAAGGGTCCAAACACATTATCAAACTTCCCCTTTCTAAGAGGAGTCTCGACAACACAAGAGAGTACATAATCAATGGTATGTTTAGGTAGGCGTTGGAATGACATCGGCTCTGCACCCACATATAACCAGGTCTACATTATAAAGTGAAAAAAGACACACGCGTAACAAAGAATGTACCTTGTCACTTCCATTGGATCCTGATGAATGGATAGTCCACACCTAGTGATTTAACCTCTATAGGATCATTGATGTTACTTCATAGGTATGATAATGATCGTTTGTACCTTCATTACAGAACACATAACTCGAGAAAACATAATGAAATGACTTAAGACAACATGTCATTCCTTATGCTTAGCAGGCAATGACACAACTAGTGGAAGAGGAAAGGGCCAAGACACATTATCGAACGTCCCCTTTCTAAGTGGAGTCTTGACAACACGAGAGAGTCTTGAATCAATGTTGGATCGGGTAGACGCTCAAATGACACCGACTCTACACCCACATACAACCTGATCTACGTTATAAAGTGATAAAAAGACACATGTGTAAGAAAGAATGTACCTTCCCACTTCCATTGGGTCCTGAGGAACCAATAGTCCACACCCAGTGATTTAACCTCTACAGAATCGTTGATGGTACTATGTAGGTATGATTATGATCGTCCGTACCTTCACTGCCAAAGATATCAAATAAACACACTGAAGTTTACAAAACTATGAGAACCTTTGGTAATCTGTTACCTAGGAAAAATCACGTACTCTTTTATATTAAACAACAACTACACAGTAATGATGGAATACAAAATTCCTAGTCTAATCACTCAAGACTCATTTTACTCTAACACTCGATGTCTAATCTCTCAAGAGAAACGTAACAACTCTTTTCTACTAATCTCTATTAATCACACACAAAAGTACAACTATACAACTGAATGCAATCAACTATATATAGGTTAAATGAGTTGGGTTTTACTAGCTAACCCTAGTTACACATGAGATCCTAATAATCCTAGTGGCACCTCAGTTGAATCTAGGTTAAATGAGTTGGGCTTCACTAGCTAACCCTAGTTACACATGGTGATCCTAATAATCCTAGTGCCACCTCAGTTGAATCTAGGTTAACATAATATAAATATTATTAACCTAAACAATATGGTTAGGAGAATCTTCTCCAAAGATATTGCGTGCCTATCTCCATAACTAACAAATACTTGTCCCTCGCATTGTAACAGCTTGAATCACATTGGTGCTCTTTGACTTTCCTTACTCAGAAGCTTGTCTTTCCTCTTTGGTCACTTGGTACGACACCCCTTCTCTTCTTCGTGCTAAAATATCTTCTACCTACTAAGATAGCTTGCAATGCCTTGATCATCTTAAGATATTAGTAGTAGGTTTGTTTACCATCATCAAAACAAGAGAAACCTGTGGGAAAGAATTGTGTAGGGATGAATCCCTAAGTTCATGTTTCCAACAATTTTCCCCTTTTTGATGATGGAAAGTAATAAAATCTGACATATATATGTGTTAAGATTAATGCAATAATTAAGTCCTAGTGTTTATAGCTAGAGTGTGTAACTAGCTAGCTCAAACATTCTACTTGTTTTGATGATGATAAACCTTAGTATTTGATGTCCATTGTGTGTGATAAGCTTTCCATGTATAGCTCGAGGAGTTATAAGAGTAGCTTTGACACAAGCGGACTAGCTTAGCCCACGAGGAGACTAGCTTGAGGCCTAGAGGGGAAAGCTAATTTTGCCAAGGCAGAATAAGTGATGAAGTGAAGAATAAAGTGTTGAAGAGAAGAGATAAAATTATAGAAGGACTAGCTTTAAGCGAAAGAGAGTCGTTGTAAAGCTAGTGGATTGCACTTCTATGTGAAGAGAGAAGATACAAACAATGGTGAAGAAAGAGATAGTCTAGATGAGCAATCTTGAACCAGCGCATAGAGGATTTGGTCAAGTGAAGGGAAGGCCGAGAAGCTAAGGAGAAGAAGCACAAAGAGCATATGGCTATTAATGCATTGATTGATCAAACGGATCGCTGAGGTGGACTTCTTCATGCCATTAGATATAGATTCCCTAGAATTGGGCGTTAAGTTAGGAATACTATATATATGTGCTTTAGGTGATGTTAGGCACACGAGCTTAGGAGCTAAGAGAGCTCATAGAGCTTAGAGAACTTCACTTGCTGAGAGGAGAAAGCAAGAGCGAATCAGACAAAGTTGCGAGCTAGAGGAAAGCTACTCTGTGATGAGTCCGCTGTGAAGTGAGCGAGTGTCCTAAACACCTTAGAGCTTGAGAGAGATATTGCTTGTATTATGATGAACTCAGATTGTATTGTGAGGGAGAATTACTTAGAGTTAAAACTAGATCTAATGTGTAATTTCTCTTGATTAATATAATCTTAGTGGTGAGTTTTATCCCGAGCTTATTACAAGCTTAGGGTTCTCACCTTGTAAAAATCCTTGCATTGAGCTGAAATTTCTAACTCATATTATTAAGTTCAACATTGTAGCTAATCTACCCTTCCGCAACTCTAACACAATTAGCTCACTAGCTTATTGTGTTTAACTTGGAAATTAGACTAGCTTAATTGTGTTTTTATCATATACATCTTTTAAATACTTAAGCGAGGCGATCAAAAGACTAACTCGCCGATCCTACAATTTGTATTAGAGTTGTGGTCTCTCTATTTCTTTGATTGCTCTCTCTCTCTCTTGTTTGAATCATGAAGGACAGAGAAATTGCTATTATTATGTGATTACTCAGGAAATTTTTAAGGAACAAGGCAATTTTAACAACGACAAACAACCGACAAAACTTTGTGTTAAAGCCAATGGTGTTCCATGTCTAGATTCAAACTCAAGCTCTTGCTCCAACTCGGTGTGCTTCAATTGCCTATGTAATGAGCATACAACCAAGGATTGCACAAGGGCTCAACCGCCATTAAAGAAGGTCTTATGGGGAGATTCGGAAAATGAGCTAAGATGTGAAGAAACAAAAGACATCTGTCTAATAGCTGCCGAAGACTTTGACATAGAAAAAGACATCGAGGTAAGCTCTCTCAATTTTGAGCTCCTTCCAAAGAAAAACCTTGTTGACCTATTAAATGAATTGGTCTTAGATCATAAAGTTCTTGGTGCAGAAGCGAAAGCTCAGTAAGAAGAACTTGATGATCTAAGGGATCAAACAGCTGAGTTAAGTAAACAATTTTCTATAAAGCCTAGTGTTCTAAAAAACCCGCCTAGGCGGCACCCTAACGTTCTGACTAGGAGCTAGTCCTTTTTTGCTAGGTGGTGAAAAAAATCCCCCTCCGAGGAGGCTACGCCCGCCTAGGCGTTCCGTTTTTTTCTAGGCGGGGATACGCATTCTTGTTTTGAATGGGGTATGCGTTCTTATTTAGCTTAAAAGTTAAAAATCAATCTCACCCTCTCGTTCGTCCCATGCCTCCGCCTCTCACCTCTCACCCCTCTCCCTCTTAATTGAGAACTTTGTGATCCCTACTACCTCTCATCTTCATCTTGTCATGCCATCACCTCTCATCCCACCGGCTGCCTCTCACCTCACCTCACCTCTCGTCTCGCCTCTCACCCTTGTTCGGTTCTCCCTGTCCCTCGCCCTCGTACTGCGACCAATGTCTGCTACAAGCCTGAGACTGCGACTATGACTTATGAATAATGATTTAATATTACTTACGTTGAAACATGTGTTGAAAACTGTATGATTTTTGCTTGTTGTGGTCTTGTGGATCTTATTTATGTCGAATACTATAAAGTCTATGAAGTTTGGATGATTAATTAGCAAATTATGCGCTTATATTAAAATTACATAGTTAAATTATGAATAACTACGAAAATTATGAATCAATATATTTCGATTTAGTTTATTATATAAGGAATTATATTAAAATATAAAAATTTGTGTTATAATATTGATTCGCCTAGGCGCTAGGCCCCCCCTCACCGCCTAGCACCTGCTTAGCATTTTTTGGAACACTGATAAAGCCTACTCTTCTTACCAAATTCTGTGAGGTTTTTAAAGGAAATGGTTTAGCTATTGTCCAAAGCACTAAATCAACTGTCATGGAAATGCTTGTTGAAATACTAACCAAGCTAGATGATCTAGTTACGAAGGTGGAAGCCAAAATTGTTAATCAAATAGTTTTCGTGAAAGCAAGACCAGGGTTAGGTTTTAACAATCATGATTCGTCCAATTCAGGTCCCTATCTATCTAGCGAGTTACATGATAAAATTATCAAGCGAGACAAGGAACTTCACTCTTTTAGAGATGAAAACTCATACTTACAAAGCAAATTGAATGTTCTAGAGAAAGGGCCAGGTCAGGATAAACAATGGTTTCACGGAGATAAAGCGCATAACATGTGTATTAAACAAGCGCAATCTCATCCGAACACTTAGCCTTCTAAGCTTATACGAAGACAACCATTTCACCCTGGTAAAGGCAAGTGTGGTTACATTAGATATAACCATTATTGTACTTACTGCGAGAATAATAGTCACTCAAGGCATGAGTGTGAACGTTTAAAAGCGCTTGAGAAAAAGCCCTACAAGTTTGTTAAAACTAAATCTAAGGGAAAGCTCAATCAAGTGAGTCTAGCTGGAGACAAGCTCAATCAGAGTGGCCATCTAAGACCCAACTTGTATGTATTAGGCCCTCAAAAGACAAGCACAAACAAGCTAAAGCACGAAGAGGTATTCCTTTTACACTTGAGCCTCACCAAGTTCTAGACTTAACGATGACATATATTATGAGTGTGTTTCTCGAGATGTGAAAATGAAAGTTCTACCTTTTAGCTCGGGAATCGCAAGTGCTAACGTTCCTTTCAAAGGCAACGATTTTTTGGGAACCAAAAGCTTGATTTTCATTTTGTAGTATGAAATGCAGAGTAGAAGCTACAAAGTCATATCCTAAAGCTACTCTCATATCAAGCAATAAGGAGGAGTTTCCATCTCCTTCAGTGGTTCACAGCTTAATTGGTTTTCTCAATTGTGAAGTTTGCTTAATAAGGTTGGTAATCTTTGTGGCTAAGCAATGTGACGTCTAAACAAGTAGCTCAGTGATCCAGTATAAATGGATAAAAAAGCTATGTTGCTCAGTGATCTAGTATAAATAGATTCAGTAAAGCCACACCTAGACAATACAACACATCAAACTAGCTTGCTAGCGCGTCTCTACTAGCCTTTGCAACGAGTATATATACAGAGCCACATGTCACTCAGAAAAGCAAGTCTCAGGTAAATGTGTCTGTATGTAGCCGTTGTAAAGCACTTTCATCGAGACAAGTAGTCGTTCCTAAAAGTTCCGTTGCAGAGTATCTTTAGTGATAGAGCCGTTGCGAGTATTTAGCCGTTGGGCTTAAGCGGTGAATATTACTGAGGATGATTGTTTCACGCTATATATACATGGGTATGCCTTCACTTATGATCTTTACCGTGTTATCTCATTATCTCCCCCTCTGTACTCAACATAAAATCTCTCTTTCCCACTCGCTCCAACTCGCTCGCATACATAAGCTCCTAAAAGAGCCCCAAATTTCTGAAATCCCTAAAACACAAATCACCTCATACCAAATGGATGACAAAACCCCACTCTCTAATCTTACCAAGGAAGAGATCCTTGAAGAACTGATGGCTTCTCGATCGGCCGATCTTGAGCAGTTAGCCCAATAGAGGCTAGACAGATTAGCTTTAGCTGCTTAGAAATCCACAACTCTACCACTGGCAACACCAAAATCTCTGGTGTCGGCCTCAACGTCTTCACAGACTCTCTACATTCCAACTAATCAAGAGGTCAGTGTTACCGACCTCACCGAGGGTCAAGCTACTGAGACAGGTAAAGAGCTAGTACAGATTGGCGATCTAGCGACAACCTCTGTCGCCAATGTGCTCACAAACATGGCAAATGTAGAAATAGAGGTATTTCCGACGCCAGCGAAATCTGTAGAAGGTGAACAACTCTTGCTTACCTCTCTTTCTCTCCCCCATACTCTTGCTACTTCATTTAAAGAGGAAGCTGATGAGGAGTTTGCCTCTGTCCAACATCAGCTATTCAAAGATGCGAAAAGCGCATCTAAGGCTGCGGGCAGAAGCAAGATAGTTGAGGAGGAAGATTTGATTTCAAAAGATGAAGACAGTGATGAGACTGAGCCTCCAGAGGTTTTTGTCAGAAAGAAAAACATCCCCGAGCAAAGAAGCAAAAGAAAGAGGTAAAGGCGGTCAAGCCTCAGTTCCCACCAATTCCTACAGGCATTGCTAAGCGAGACATACTATCTCCAATCATTGTGTCGCCAGATACGCTGCATGAGATTGAATTCTCTTCAGGGTCAGATTGCTTCACTTATCTGCTCAAGATGCAGAAGTTGGATAAGCTCGAAACTAAAGTAAGTAAAGCTGATCTTGATCTTCAATTCTATGCTCTCTTTTCTAGAAATTCTACTACTGGAGAACCCTCTTGTATTGTGCTGAACGCAGATTGTATTGTCAGGGAGAGTTACTTAGAGTTAAAACTAGCTCTAGTACATAATTTATCTTTTATTAATATAATCTTAGTGGTGAGTTTTATCCCAAGCTTATTAGAAGCTTAGGGTTCTCATATTGGAAAGATCCTTGCATTGAGCTGAACTTTCTAACTCATATTATTAAGTTCAACATTGTAGCTAATCTCCCCTTCCGCAACTGTAACACATTAGCTCACTAGCTTATTGTTTTTAACTTGGAGATTAGGCAAGCTTAATTGTGTTATTATCATATACTAACTCGTCGATCCTACACATAGGTATGTAGTCCTAAGATAATATATTCCCCTCAATTTTAACTAGAGACTCCACATGTCTTTCCCCTTAATTCATGATGGTACAAGAGTCCTTATTTGTTAAGTACCATATATTCCAGGTTCCTTCCCCCTTTTGACATCTTTGATTAAGTCATACTATCATTATCAGAGGGAAAACAGATAAATCTATTGATATACGCTATAGAGAAATGAAACCTTAATAAGCGTCATAACTGTCAAGTAATAGTACACAACACATAAAGCAAGCAATAAAAGAAGAGGACGACATACTCTAAAAATATTAAGATGAGGATAGGTAAAGAAGAGGAGTAGACGAAAAATGTCCTCTAAGAGTCTCCAGTAGGAATTTGGAAGGCGCGGGCAAGTAATCCAAATTATCTTTCCTCATACCTTCCAGAACATTATTAACACATTTAATCACATCCTCAAAAAAGATAACATTCGACCCCTTTGAAAAGTTTGTTGCTTTATTTCCATGTTTCATTTCCTTTCATTTTTCATTTCTTTCATTTCTTCTTTTTGTCTGCTTCACCTTTCCTTTCCTTTCCCTTTCTTTCTTATTTTCTTCTTCCATAAATTTTGGCATATGTGATTAGTGTCCCAGTTTCATACCAAATTCCCATCAGAAATGCGAAGTACAGATGGATGTATATAGGTACATTCAATGCAAAGGGGAAAAACATGTGGTCAAAAGTACATACCCATAAAGAAAATAAGGGAAGGATCTTCCAAAGAATTCCATTAATATATCTCATATGTGAGTTACAGTGGGTCATAGGGAATAACACAAGGGAACCTGCTTAGAGGTAAGGTCGTAGTCTCACATCATTTCTTGTTTGACTTACAAGTGTGATTAAGATGCTATCAGTGTGACAAGTAATGTGAGAAAATAACAACATGTAGTCATAATGCAAAAATCATGCGCATACAGTGATAGGTACTATATCACGAGGTAGTTATTTGAAGAAAATTATGGAATCATGCAAGAGTCACTAAATCAAAAAGATATTTGATTGTTATGCAACTTTATCAAGTCCTAAGTTCCCAAGGATAAGAAAGTAGATAATTCTAGTCAATGAAAGGGAACTCACAGAGAATGGAATGGTACTTAGTTGAAGAATCATTCCCAGAACAACTCAAAGGTTCATAAATGGTTCACCATCAAGTGCCTTGGTAAATATGTCTGCTGCATGGTCCTCAGTACAATAATGACTTAGAATCATATTCTTCTTCTCACCATGATCATGAAGAAAGTGATGATGTATGTCAATGTGTTTGGTACGAGAGTGATGCACATGATTCTTTGAGATATTTATGGCATTAACATTGTCATACTTTGTTTCCAGGGTAGGCAAAGTAACACCAAAGTCTGAGAGTTGTTGTTTGATCCATAAGAGTTGAGTACAGTAGTGACAGGACCAAATGTCGTTGGGTGATCCTGGTCAAATAAATCCCTTATACTCCTCCACAACAGTAGAGTGGTAAGTCGGGGTCGAATCCACGAAGAACCAAGAGTATTCACTTCTTCTAGTACTAAAATGACTAACAAGTTGAAAGTAATTGCTTGGGGGGTTTGTGAAACGAATATGTTGTTATATTATTTGGGAAAAGCACTTTGAATGGTTGGTCGTAACTTTCTAGTCTAATTCAATGGTACTAGGTTCTTCTATTTGGGTTCTAATCTCTATTCTAATTCCTTTATGTCATCTAATTTCCCTAAACCAAGTACTAATGTCGCTGATTAGGTCAACTAGCTCTAACAACATCTTTTCTACAAATCTATCCTTGAAACTATCAAGACTAGATCCTAGACAACATTAAGATCATGGATAAATAGGAAGGTGCACTGCACTTGGCTCCAACACCTCAATAATCTCCCTATACTGCGAGTCAAACTAGTACAAGTAGAGATTCGTACTACTATCCAACTCGGATAAACCAAGCCCTAACAATATTAAATCAAACTAACAACCTAGGTGATCAATCTATGAAGTTCACTCAATTCAATTATCAATACGCACAAGAGATTAAAGAAATAGAGACATAATTATATGAAGAACCAAATATAACAAACCTCACACTGAATTAGCCCAGAGGCGTGAACCAACCACACAAAGTCAAAGGAGATTACTCTTGCCTCATTGCTAGAAACCTAATGAATTCTGAATTGTAAAGTCAAAAGTGTTTAGGGAGAAGCAAAGCTCTCCCTATTTATAATTAAAAGAGTGGCTAACCTTAAATGATAACCCTAAAATGTGTTAAAAAAAAAGGCCCAGCCCGAATTACACTTAATCACTAGGTTAAAACCCACTTATACGTTCAGAATAGGGTTTTCTCGCGTCGCCTCCAGGAGCATGGGCGCGATCGCGTGTTGTCCGATGCGATCGCGTCGCTGTGAGTTTGGCCCAGCTCGTTGCACAAGCTAGGCGTGAGCGCGTCCGGGGCTTCTTCACTTGTGTTTTGCTCCTTAGCTCCCGTATCTTCTCCTTATGCTCGTAATGCTCTCAATTGTACTCTTTCCTCTTCGAAGTCCGGACTACTGAATTTATTCTCCGATTGTGGCCTATTATGCCCATGGTTGATGTTAATTCCCTCTCCTTTTGGTGTACGAGAGGCCGCCAATCAACCCCCATACTTGAACTATTGCTTGTCCTCGAGCAAACTGTAGCTGACTCTTGGAGGGAATAGCGAGTACGGTGGTACGATCTGAGTAGTCATCAATCAACTTCTTGGTTTTTGGTACCTATCATAACACAACAACGGTCGTAGATTCCAACTCCAAACACAATTTCAAAGTAATGCATTTACGCTTAGCTAGACTCTAATAATGGTAACTAGTATCCCCCCATATTCGAACATTGTTAACCCCTAGTAGATGCAATCACCTAAATCTACAAACGATACCGAAAAGATCTCTATTCAAGTGACACATGAATGTGAATAACGAAACATTAAACAAATGATTGCGGCTTGTCCTAACATGCTTCCTACTTATGATAATTCTGCACAAGTTCCAATATTGTTTGAAAACAACCATCAATCACGCTTCACTCCAGTAACACCAAATGCATTTTCCTTGCTTCCTTTTATCCTAGTACACTTTTCTTCTTCTACACCTTTACATTTAGGGTGTAGGATCCGTCAATTTTTGGTCCGGACCAATTTATTACTTTTTTTTCTAGGTAGGCTCTTTGTTCAATAGATCGTGGAGGATCGATCCCTTGGTGGTATTTCAACCTTGGGCAATGCGTGCTCTTCCGATTTTCTTTTGCTAGGAGCTTTTCTACCTTATACTTTTTGTTTTTATTTTTCATGCAAAAGGACGGGAACAATTTATTATGACATAAAGTGAAACAAAAGAAAAGGTAGTGATTATGCAATCTTTAATACGGTTTTAGTGTTTTTAAATCAAAATCCACATGCTCAAGCCTAAGTCCAATACTTAATTCATCATATCCTCACCATATACACTCGAGATATCAACGTCTAAGGTATAGTAAGAAAATTTAAGGATCATGCATCTTTGTAAAAGCTTCACAACGCCACAAACAAAGGGGAGAAACTAAGGATACCGACTCTAAAATTTTAAAATGCAATAACAAAGGGGAAAACTGACTCAAAATTTGAAATGCAAGGATACGCGTGGCTAATCCCCTCCCCCACACTTAAACTACACAATGTCCTCATTGTGAAACAAAGACACATATAATGTAAGTGGAAAAAAGAAAAATTACCTCTTCACCCGGTTGCCTCCCGGTCATCGCCTTTGTTTAACGTCGTTGGATCGATGTACCTCTCTCTCATCCTGCCTTGGCCAATCTCTTGGCCAGCTCATCTTTCCTTATCCAGTATTGTTTTATTCCGATCTTCTCAGCCTGATGCCTGTCGTATCCCTTCTTCTTCACCACATAATGTCCCGGTGGTAACTTAGATGTTAAATTGGGTACCTTAAATATTGATGGAAGAAAAAGAAGGATTGCTCCTTCTAACATTAACATCGGGGGGCCATCTTCCAATGCTGTCTATATCCTATCCTCATCCCTTCCAGGATCCACTAACCTAATTGCGAAAACACTCACAACTTCATCTCCAGACTCCTCATCACTACCTATGTCAAAACTTACTACATCCCCATCAAACTCCAGTGATAAAGTCCCTCTCCCTAGGTCTACCTTAGTGCATGTTGTTCTCATAAATGGCCTTCCTAACAATATAGGTACACCATCTCTATCATTTTTCATGTCCAACACATAAAAGTCCGTAGGGAAGTAAAGTCTATCTACGTTCACCAACACATTTTTTACAACTTCCCTAGGTCTCACAGTTGACCCGTCAGCTAGTTGGACTAAAATATTAGTTTCATTTAGGGGTCCAAGTCCTAATTGCTGGCATAGAGAGTATGGGAAGACATTTATACCGGCCCCTAGATCTAGCATAGCACGGTAAAAATTAGTATTGCCAATTTGGCAAGGAACAGTGGCCATACCTGGATCGTTAAACTTACGAGGCATGCTTTGTTGACACTCTTTCTCCTTACGCTACTTTGCTGTTTTCCTTCTTTCTCTATCTTCTTGTCACAGTGCAAAGCTCTTTGAGGAACTTTGCATATCACGGAATGCTCTGCACCATCTTGAGAAGGGGGATATTCACTGCACATTTATCGAAGGTTTCGAACAGTTCTTTATCGTCTGCCGGTTTCCGAGTATCCTTTAGTGCTTCCGGGAATGGGGCTGGTGGCATTTCATAACCGAGTGGGGCAAAGCTTGGGAGAAAATAGTTGTTCTGGCAAAGCTTGAAGCCGCCTCTTGGATCATCCAGTTCTTCCTCCTCCATCAGGCTTCCTTTCTCTTCTTTCTCCATCTCAGCCTCCTCGTCTTCCGCAGACCGCATAGCGCGACTGCGTTCAGACAGGCGTGATCGCGCCTCCATCTCAGTAGCTATAGCGCGATCGAGCTCGGGTGCGCGCGATCTCGTCTGACTTTCAAAAACTTGGTTTTTCAACGTGCGGTCGCACACCCAGATGGAGTGGTCGCGCTCTCCTCCAGAATGGGGGACGTGATCACGCTTTTCAGAGCATGGTCGTGCTTCGGCTTTTGTAAGGGGCCCGCAATTGTGCAAATTAATGCACGGGCATGCCTCTGCCGGGTCTTTTACTTCCTTCTTTTCTTGTGTTGACTTCTTATCGGTGTTCTTACCACTTCTCAGCGCCATTGCACTAACGTTCTTCAAGTTTTGACTCATTCTTGCCACACGTTCTGGGTTGGGTTCACTACCGTTTGAGCCGGTAACGAGTTGGAGTTGTTTTGTGCTAGCGTCGAAACGGTTTGCGCTATCTGCCCCATCTGAACCTCTAGATTTTTTATCCTTGAGTCGTTGTTTTGGACAGTAGAAGCAAGTGTGGCAACTGTTCTTGCCAAATCCTTAATTATCTCCATCGTTGGAGCTCCTTGATTCTGTTGCTGCTGTTCACGAGGTCTCCACCGCTGCTGGTCCTACTGGTATCGTGGTTCAAAGTTCTGCTGATTCTCCCACGGCCAAGGAGGTCCATAACCTCCCATCGCGTTCACCTCCACGACTGTATCCTCTCTAAGCTGAGGACATGCTTTTGAATGGTGACCAGTACTTGCATAAATGCCGCAGACTCGCGCGGGGTGCTGTTCTCTTGTAGGGACGATCTTTGCCAGCATCTTTTTGATTTTGGCTATCTCCACAGTTAAGTTTGTCTCTTCTATGCTCGATTTTATGGCATTGACAGCCCTTGCGGTGTATGTCCTTCCAAAGCTCCTTGTGCTCTCGGCCATACCTTGCAACTTGCATATCACATCCTCCACGGTCATATTCAAAACACTTCCTCCACATGCTGCGTCTACAATTCTTTTCTCCGTAGGTAGCAGCCCTTGAGTGAGAAACAACACCAGGTCCTTCTATTCGTATCCATGGAAAGGGAAACTTGAGAACAACCCTTTAAACCTCTCCAAGTAGTTGTATATCGACTCTCCTTCCTTTTGTTACACCTGTGCGATCTCTCTTTTTGTTGTATTTGCCCTTTTTTCACCGGGAAGTACCTCGTGGTGTAGCTTCTCCCAGCTGTCAATAGTGCCAGTAGGAAGGTGGTAGTACCATGATCTCACCGTATCCTTCAAGGTGAATCCAAACGCCCTCATTTTAATTTGCTCCTCCAACACATTGGCTGGTTTTGTTGTCATACAAATGTCGCAAAACTGGTTGAGATGCATAATAGGGTCCTCTCCGGGCATCCCATGGAAGGTGGGGAGCAAGTTGATCACTCCGGACTTGAGTTCGAAGGTCACCCTTGGCGGGAGTGGTGGTAGGATCACCGCTTGAGGCTGATGCGTCAAGTATGGAGTCGTGCGTTCTCGCAGCGTTCTATTTCCAGCGGCATTGTTCATTCGCGCATAAGCTTCAAGGAATTGAGTCATGAGTGCTTGATTGGCCTCCAGGTTTTCCAGTATTTGTACCGGTACCTCATCATTGACGGGAAGTCCTCCCTGCTGCATCGTTTCAGCGGATCTCTCTCTTAATCTTTGTCTAACAATACGCTCGATCTCTGGAATAAGATCAGCAAGAAAAGGATTAGTCGCACGGGTGCTGACCATGCACTAGTCAGACTCGCATTTAATCAAGATAATAACGTAAGAAATGAAAATTGGTTCCCGGACAACGGCGCCAATTGACAGGACCAAATGTCGTCGGGTGATCCTGGTTAAATAAATCCCTTATACTCCTCTACAACATTATAGTGGTAAGTCAGGGTCGAATCCACGAGGAACCTAGAGTATTCACTTCTTCTAGTACTAAAATTACTAACAAGTTAAAAGTAATTGCTTGGGGGATTTGTGAAACTGATTTGTTGTTGTATTAGTTGGGAAAAGCACTTTTTATGGTTGGTCGTAACCTTCTAGTCTAATTCAATGGTCCTAGGTTCTTCTATTTGGGTTCTAATCTCTATTCTAATTCCTTTATGTCCTCCAATTTTCCTAAACCATGTACTAATGTAGCTGATTAGGTCAACTAGCCCTAATAGCGTCTTGTCTACAAATCTAGCCTTGAAACTATCAAGACTAGATCATAGACAACATTAAGATCATGGATAAATAGAAGGTGCACTGCCCTTAGCGCCAACACCTCAATAATCTCCCTATCCTACGAGTCCAACTAGTACAACTAGAGATTCGTACTAATAAGAAGGCAGGGTTCTCCAACTCGGATAAACCAAGCCCTAGCAATATTAAATCGAACCAAAAACCTAGGTGATCAATTTATGAAGTTCATTCAATTCAATTACCAATACGCGCAAGAGATTAAAGCAATAGAGACATAATTATATGAAGAACCAAATATAACAAACCTCAAAATGAATTAGCCCAGAGGAGCGAACCAACCACACAAAGTCAAAGGAGATTACTCCTGCCTCATTGCTAAAAACCTAATGAATTCTGAATTGTAAAGCAAAAAGTGTTTAGGGATAGGTAAAGATCTCCCTATTTATAATTAAAGGAGTGGCTAACCGTAAATGATAACCTTAAAATGTGTTTATAAAAGACCCAACCCAAATTACACTTAATCCATAGGTTAAAAACCCACTTAAACATTCAGAATAGGGTTTTTCGCCGTGCCTCAACGAAAGGGGCGTGATCACATCCTATTTAGGCGCGATCGCATCGCCTCCAAGAGAATGGGCACGATCGCGCGTTGTCTGGTGCGTTCGTGTCGTTGTGACTTTGGCCGAGCTCGTTGCACCAGCTGGGCGTGAGTGCGTGCGGGGCTTCTTCACTTGTGTTTTGCTCCTTATCTCCTGCGTCTTCTCCCTTATGCTCGTAATCCTCTCGATTGTACTCTTTGCTCTTAGAATTCTGGACTAAGACATTTATTCTACGATTGTGGCCTATTATGCCCATGGTTGATGTTAATTCCCACTCCTTATGGTGTACGAGAGGCTGCCAATCAAGTAGACAACATCAAGAATGTACTCGGCTTTTGTGGTAGAGAGAGCGATTGAATTATGCTTTCTAGATCCCTGGGAAACAAGACAGGGACCATGAAACTGAGCCATTTTTGAGGTACTCTTTCTATACACACACCCAACGTGGTCAACATTAGTTTATCCAAGCAAGGTGAAGTCACATCGTTTTAGGTATCGAAATATACACTTAACATTTGAAACACGGGATTCTCTTGGATCATCTTGGAACCTAGAAAACAAGCTCACAACAAACATCTAGCCGAGTAGCCGTTAGATACATCAAGGAGCCAATCAGACATCTATACGTGTTCTTGTTAGTATTTTTTTACTTTTGAGTCCACATCAAGACGAATGGTAGTGGAGATGGGAGTATGGAAGGGCTTGCAAGTCTCCATGTTGTATTTCTTCAGGATTACTCTTAGGTACTTTTGCTAATTAATCTTAATCCCATATTCCTTCAAAGTTACTTGAAGACCCAATAAGAAATTGAGTTCACCGATCATGCTCGTGTTGAACTTACTGCTCATCTTTTCTTTGAATGCAACTATAAGAGCCATGTCGGTGGAGCAAAAAATGATGTCATCGACGTGTACCTGAACGAAAAGGATGTATTCACTATGTTCACGAAGGAAAAGGTTCTTTTCAATGGTTCCTCGTTTGTAGTTGTTAGTCAGAAGGAATTCAGACAAGCAATTGTACCAAGCCCCGGGAGCTTGCTTCAGACTATAGAGAGCTTTGTCTAGAAATTAGACGTGATCAAGCTTGGTAGAATCTTCAAAACTAGGAGTTTGTTGGGTGTAGACATCTTCATTTAGTGTTCCATTAATAAAGGCGGTCTTCACATCCATTTGAAAAAGTTTGAACCCCTTGTGAGATGCAAACACAATCAAAAGACGAATTGCCTCTAATCTTGCTACATGAGTGCATGTCTTGTCATAGTCAATTCCTTCTTGTTGATTGTGCCTTGTACAACTAATCAAGTTTTATTGCATACCACTGAGCCATATTTATCAAGTTTGTTCCTGAAGACCCATCGAGTATCGATGATAGTTCTGTTCTTAATACGGGGTACTAGTCTTCATAATTTATGTCTGTTCAAACTACTGAATTTTTCTTCCATGGCAACACTCCATTCTGTTCCAGTGAGTGCCTCTTTGATACTCTTGGGTTTGGTTAGGGACACAAAGGCATTGAACATGAACAAATTCTTGATAAATGAATGGGTAAGAATCCTAAGTTAGAATGGAGCAGTGATGTTATTGGGAGGACGAGAAGCAAGGATGTGAGCACCCTTGTTGGGTGGAGTGCGAGAAACACTTTCCCTAATTGAGTCAGTCTCAATAGCTAATTAATCGGAAGAAGATGTAGGACCGATGATTTAACTTCTAAACTTGTGGTAATCTGCAATTAATCTAAAGTAGCTATAGAATCTATAGAGCTAGATGGCAGAACAGAGATTATCTATAATTAAGCACAATTAAAATGATTTAAAGATTACTGGCTCGTGAAAAGATTTACCAAGGTGAGAACCCTAAGCTTCTAATAAGTCCGGGATAAAAATCACCACTAACTTGTATTATTTCAAAAGCAATTACACACTTAAGCTACTCCTAGCTTTGTGAAACTCTCTCTCACAATACAAGTATCATTCAGCTCATACAAGTAATCTGTCTCTATCAAGTTCCTAAGTGTTTTAGGCTATAACTTTGTTCACAATGACTTAATCTCTATGTAGCTTTCCTCTAGCATTCTCTCTAGCTTAATCGCTTTGCTCTTTTCAGCTCATGACGCTTAAAACACGTGCCTAACAATACTCTTATGCATGTCTTATATAGTAATTCTAACTTATAACCCTACACTAGCAATTCTATATCTCGCTACATTTGAAGACAACTACCTCAGTGATCTGCGGGATCATATTCACTCTTGAACTGCATCAATACTCCATATCATTTTGTGCTTCTTCATATTAATCTTGTAGCTTCCACGTTGGCAATCCGTTCCTTCATCGCTTCTCTCAGTTT